>NW_026867863.1:0-73217 GCF_020745735.1 Hemiscyllium ocellatum
CTCGCCCTCGGCCCTCGCCTCCCCTCTCACGCCCTTCCCTCCCCTCCCCTTCTCCTCTCGCCCTCCACTCCCCTCCTCCGCCCTCCCGCCACTCCCTTCCCTTCCCCTCCCCTCTCTCGCCCTCGGCCAACGCCTCCCCTCACTCGCCCTCCCGGCACTCCTCTCCCCTCTCTTGCCCTTCCCTCCGCTCCCCTCTGTCGCCCTCCCCTTCACTCCTCTCCCCTCTCTCACCCTCCCCCCCTCTCCTCTCTTGCCCTCCCTCCCCTCCCCTCTCTCCCCCACCCGGACCTCCCCTCCACTCTCTCTCTGTCTCTCCTCGCCCTCCTCTCCCCTCCCCTCTCTCGCCCTTGGTCCTCCCCTCTCCTCTTTCACCCTCACCCCCTTTGCCCTCCCCCTCTCTCACCCTCGGCCCTCCCCTCCCCTCTCTCGCCCTTCCCTCCCTCTCACGCCCTCCCCTCTCTCGCCTCTCTCGCCCTCCCCTGCCCTCCCTCGGCCCTCCCCTCCCTCTCTCTCTCACCTACCTCTCCCTCCCCTCCCCTCTCTCGCCCTCCCAGTCCTCCCCTCCACTCTCTCGCCCTCCCGACCATCCCCTCCCCTCTTTCGCCCTCGGCCCTACCCTTCCATCTCTCCCTTACCTCTCTCACCTCTCTCTCCCTCTCCCCTCCCCCTCCCCCCCCCCTCTCGCCCTCCCCCCTCTCGCCCTCCGCTCCCTCCTTTTCCCCTCTCGCCCTCCCCTCCCTCTACCTCCCTCTTTTCCTCCCCTCCCTACCTCCCTTCTCTCGCCCTCCCTTCTCCTCTCTCGCACTCTCCCTCCCTCTTGCTCTCCCGTCACTCCCCTCCCTCGCCCTCTCCTCTCTCGCCCACCCCCCTCTCTCGCGCTCCCCTCTCCTTCCTCCTCTCCCCACTCCCACCCTCCACTCTCTCGCACTTGCCTCTTTCCGCCCTACTCTCCCTCGCCCTCCTCCTCTCTCGGGCTCTGTTCTCTCGCCCTACTGTCTCCCTCCCTCCTCTCCCCTCCCTCGCCCTTCCGTTTCTCGTCTTCCCCTCTCTCAAACTCGCCCCTCCCTCGCCCTCTCCTCCCTCTCCCCTCTCTTCCCCTCCCTCTCTCTCGGCCCTCCCCCTCTCCTCCACTCTTCCCTCTCCCCCCTCCCCTCCTTCTCTCCCTCTCTCACCTTCCCCTCTCTCACCTTTCCCTCCCTCTCGCCCTCCCTTCCCTCCCTCCCCTCTCTCACCCTCTCTCTCTCTCACCCTCCCCTCCCTCCCCTCCCTCTCCCCCTCTCTCGCCCTCTCTCTCTCTCACCCTCCCGCCTTCCCTCCCCTCCCTCCCTTCCCCTCTCGCCCTCCCCTCCCTCTCCTCCCCCCTCTCTCTCGCTCCCTCCTCCCCCTCGCCCTCCCTTCCCTCCCCTCCCTCTCCCCTCACCCTCCCCCCTCTCTCGCCCTCCCCTCCCTCCCTCTCCCTCTCTCGCCCTCTCCCTCCCCCCTGGTTGTTTGTGGGTGGGTGAGATGGGGTAGAGATGAGATGGAGGAGGCAGAGATCAGGACAGAGAGTGTGAGGGTGAGGGAAAGTGAAGAGTGGAGGCAGAGAGTTAGGGTTGGGGTGAGAGGGAGAACGAGGGAGAGTGAAAGGGGGAGGTTGTGAGAAAGAGTGAGTGTGCAGGGAGAGAGAGGGAGAAACGTGGAGTAAGAGTGGGGAGATGAAATGGGGACGCCAGGTTGGAAAGGGGGTGGGGAGGGGACAGAGGGAGTTAACCCCAGCTCCTGAGCTCAGGGCGCGGTGCCCTCCCCTTCCCTGAGGACCAGGACTTGGGGCTGAGTCTGTCTCTCTCCAGCTCAGCTTCTCCAACACAAAGACACACAACAACATCGGTCCCTCTGCTGCTCGGCACGCTGTAATCAGCATTTTTATTGGTTACAAATGGAAGTGATGGATACAGTCAGTGGGATGGTGCCTTTTCTCACTGGCCCCTGA
This sequence comes from Hemiscyllium ocellatum, assembly GCF_020745735.1. Classification (NCBI taxonomy): domain Eukaryota; kingdom Metazoa; phylum Chordata; class Chondrichthyes; order Orectolobiformes; family Hemiscylliidae; genus Hemiscyllium; species Hemiscyllium ocellatum. The sequence continues at coordinate 1,970 of NW_026867863.1, forward strand.
GTTGTGAGAAACATTGAAATGTTTCCCTGTAACCCCCCCTGTGGGATAAGGAGGGACAAACCAGCGCTCCCCTCAGTCTGTTACCATAGCGACAGGCTGCTCCATCGCTGAAACACTGAACTGAAATGAGAAAATCCCGGATGGTGTGATTAATGAGGGAATTTGATGGATGGATGGATTTGGGTGAAGGGATATTTCAGCACATTCTTCAGCTGCTGCCTGAACTTAGTCTGGGTCACGGCATAAATTGCGGTGTTTGTGCAGCAACTGAGGAGCTGCAGCATGAAGCCCAATTCCTGCACAAACCAATCGAGATACACAGACTGATACCCAAACTCATACATCCGGCCCCATATAGAATACAGCATTAACGTTGACCATAACAGGATGAAATTGGCCGAGATCACAAACAGTAAAATGATGGATTTTTTTCGGTTTCTCATTTCAGTGTCAGACTGAGCGTCCCCATTGGTGTGAGCGCGGAGTCTCCTGCGGGCTCTGCTGGTCACTAAAATGTGTCTGACGGTGAGAACATTGAGCAGCAGAATCAGGAGAAATGGGACACACGGGGTTAGAATGTGGTGGAGGAACTCGATTGTGACCCAGACACTGGAGAATCGAACAGCGTCTGTTACATCACAAAACCAGGGGGTGTTCCCCAGCCGATACCGAGCCGTGAACATAAAATACCAGGAAATGTTCTTTAAACAGCTCAGCACAGTCACTGCTCCCAGAACCACAGCCGCCGTTTTCTCACTGCAATATTTACTTTTCAGCTTCTGGCAACAAATGGCCACAAACCGATCAAAGGTGAAAGTGACGGTGAACCAGACAGAGCAGTCAGTGGCTGCATAAAGCAGGACGGCGTGGATATTACACACGGGGACGGAGGATAGGAAATAAAACTGTTCCTGATAAACAATGGGAATGTGTCTCAGGATCAGGTCGAGGATAATGACCAGGAGATCCGCCGCTGCCATGGCCCCCAGGTAACGTCTGACACATGGAGACAATCCACAATCTTTATAAAGCAGGACGTAGATGGTCACTACGTTAACTGTGAGGAAGGAAAACAAACCCATTATCCATCAGCCTGGAGGCAAAGGGACCCGTTTGATCGGGGACCCAGTGAGATTTTCAAATGTGTCCCTGTATTCAGGGATTTATTAAAATAATTGGAGCTGGAATAACAAATGGGAAGGTCGGAATTACTGACAAAAATGTGACATAAACCACAAGAAACCCTCCCTCCCCAAACACACAGAGACACATCCATAAGGACAGATGGTTTCTAGAACATTCCCACACACTCGATCACTCGAGAGCAGACACAGGTCACTCCTTCCCAGTTCCTAATACGGAGGGTGGGAACGTTGCTGTCCTGAAGGATTCTCTCCCAGTTTCCTGAAGACAAACAGAGTTTGGGAATTTTCTGTATTTTGGTCTAAATTGTGTTCGATCCTGTGTCGTGGAGAAATGTAAACGCAGGGAAAACGTATTCACCCCTTTAACTGCCTGAGGGGCCTTCGGAACAGTGTCTCCTTCTCCCTGGAACGGGATCTCTTCCCTCGGGATCTTATCGTTTGTTCAATTCACTGACGTCCGGCCGTTCACAAACAAACAACGTCAGGGACAGAACGTTCCGGGGAATGTCAGTTATAGAATGTCGGGGACAGAACGTTCCGGGGAATGTCAGTTATAGAATGTCAGGGACAGAACGTTCCGGGGAATGTCAGGGACAGAACGTTCCGGGGAATGTCAGTTATAGAACGTCAGGGACAGAACGTTCCGGGGAATGGCAGTTATAGAATGTCAGGGACAGAACGTTCCGGGGAATGTCAGGGACAGAACGTTCCGGGGAATGTCAGTTATAGAATGTCAGGGACAGAACGTTCCGGGGAATGTCGTGACCTGTCCATCACCTTTCCCCTCTATCCATTCTCCCAACATGATGTACTGTGCACAGGCTACATATCCATCCAGCACGGGGAGCTGCACTGACCACATCATTGTATTATCTATAAACCTCAGCCAGACAGTCTGACCAGCACAGAGACCTGTGCAGTGATCACCCGTGAATTAATCTGTAACCCAGGAGCAGTTACCCTCCCAGCATGTCGGGCTCTGTACCCCACCCCAGTGCATTGATCTGTAACCCAGGAGCAGTTACCCTCCCAGCATGTAGGACAGTGTACCCCACCCCAGTGCAATGCTCAGTAACACTGTGTTAGATCACTGCCCAGTGTGGGGAAACTTGCAGCCCATGCTGGAAGTGACAGGATGTACAGTTCCCACCCATTTACAGCTCCATATCTCCACTGTGCTCTGACAGTGGGGTGCTGTGGGTGTGAACATCACTGCCAGAGAGAGATGGCGGGGGAATCAGTTTAAATATCACCACATGGGAGGGGTTTGGGGTATAGACAGAGAGGGGGAGACTGAGAGACAGTGTCATGGAAGGATGTGTTCCCAGGTTTTACTTTAGTGATGGAGAGGGATAAGTGTGCGCCGCAGGGCAAGAGTTATAGCTGGGGGCAGGGAAATTATGATGCAGTGAGGAATGACATAGGATGTAAGGATTGGAAAAACAGGCTTCAAGAGAAGAACACTAATGAGATGTGGGGATTGTTCAAGGAGCAGCTACTACGTGTCCTCGATAAGTATGTACCAGTCAGGCATGGTGTAAAGGGCCTTGTGAGGCAGCCGTGGTTTAGTAAGGAATTGGAATCCCTTGTGAAAGGGAAGAAGGCGGCATATGTAAAGATGAGGCGTGAAGGTTCAGTTGGGGCGATTGAGAGTTATAAGGTAGCCAGGAAGGATCTAAAGAGAGAGCTAAGAGAAGCGAGAAGGGGACATGAAAAGTCCTTAGCTGGTAGGATTAGCGAAAACCCAAAGGCTTTCTATAGGTATGTCAGGAATAAAAGGATGACTAGGGTAGGTATCGGTCCAGTCAAGGATAGTAGTGGGAAGTTGTGTGTGGAGGCGGAGGAGATTGGAGAGACACTAAATCAATACTTTTCATCAGTATTCACTCAGGAACAGGACACTGTTGCTGATGTGAATATGGAGTCACAAATGATTAGAATGGATGGCCTGGAAATATGCAGGGAAGAGGTTCTGGGAATATTGGAGAGGATGAAAATAGATAAGTCTCCTGGGCCTGATGGCATTTACCCTAGGATCCTCTGGGAAGCTAGGAAGAAGATAGCAGAGCCATTGGCCTGGATTTTTATGTTGTCATTGTCAACGGGAATAGTACCAGAGGACTGGAGGATAGCGAATGTGGTCCCCTTGTTCAAGAAAGGGAGTAGGGATAGCCCTAGTACCTATAGGCCAGTGAGTCTGACTTCAGCGGTGGGCAAAGTCTTAGAGGGAATGGTAAGGGATAAGATTTATGAACATCTGGATAGGAATAACGTGATCAAGGATAGCCAGCATGGTTTTGTGAAGGGCAGATCGTGCCTCACAAACCTTATTGAGTTCTTTGAGAAGGTGACTAAGGAAGTGGACGAGGGTAAAGCAGTAGATGTTGTGTATATGGATTTCAGTAAGGCGTTCGATAAGGTTCCCCATGGTAGGCTAATGCTAAAACTACTAAGGTATGGCATTGAGGATACATTAGAGGTTTGGATTAGGAATTGGCTGGCTGGAAGGAGACAGAGGGTAGTAGTTGATGGACTATGTTCATCTTGGAGTGCAGTTACTAGCGGTGTACCACAAGGATCTGTTTTGGGACCATTGCTTTTTGTTATCTTTATAAATGATCTAGAGGAAGGTCTGAAAGCTGGGTAAGCAAGTTTGCGGATGACACAAAAGTCGGTGGAGTTGTGGATAGTGAGGAAGGAAGTGGTAGGTTACAGCGGGATATAGATAAGTTGCAGGGCTGGGCAGAAATGTGGCAAATGGAATTCAATGTAGCTAAGTGTGAAGTCATTCACTTTGGTAGGAGTAACAAGAAGATGGATTACTGGGCTAATGGTAGGCTACTTGGTAGTGTGGATGAGCAGAGGGATCTTGGTGTCCATGTACACAGATCTCTGAAAGTTGCCACCCAGGTAAATAGTGCTGTGAGGAAGGCATATGGTGTACTGGGCTTTATTGGTAGAGGAATTGAGTTCCGGAGTCCTGAGGTCATGTTGCAACTGTATAAGACTCTGGTGCGGCCTCATCTGGAGTATTGTGTGCAGTTTTGGTCGCCATACTATAGGAAGGATGTGGAGGCATTGGAACGAGTGCAGAGGAGGTGTACCAGGATGTTGCCTGGAATGGTAGGAAAATCTTATGAGGAAAGGCTGAGGCACTTGGGGCTGTTCTCATTGGAGAAGAGAAGGTTTAGGGGAGATTTGATAGAGTTGTATAAGATGATTAGGGGTTTAGATAGGGTCAACACTGAGAACCTTTTACCGCTAATGGAGTCAGGTGTTACTAGGGGACACAGCTTTAAATTAAGGGGTGGTAGGTATAGGACAGATGTTAGGGGTAGATTCTTTACACAGCGGGTTGTGAGTTCATGGAATGCCCTGCCAGTAGCAGTGGTGAACTTTCCCTCTTTATGGTCATTTAAGCGGGCATTGGATAGGCATTTGGAAGTTATTGGGCTAGTGTAGGTTAGGTAGGATTCGGTCGGCGCAACATCGAGGGCCGAAGGGCCTGTACTGCGCTGTATCTTTCTATGTTCTATGTTCTAATGCTGAAACGTAGACACTTCGATAGCATCCTGTAACATGAGCCACTCTACCCAGGAAAGATGGAAAAAAGGGAGATTGGTGTGAGGTGAGATGAAACAACAGCTGCTGTGTGGTTTTGAAATTACGTTAATGTAATTTTAATAAGTGTCTTATTGAAACAAGATATTACTGTAGTGTTGGAGTAGGGTAATAAGCAGTTAGGAGAAAGAGGGTCCCAGAGTTGTGAATAGTTGATCTAAAATGTTCACTTTCAGAGTTACATAGAACATAGAACATAGAAAAATACAGCGCAGTACAGGCCCTTCGGCCCTCAATGTTGCGCCGACCGAATCCTACCTAACCTACACTAGCCCAATAACTTCCAAATGCCTATCCAATGCCCGCTTAAATGACCATAAAGAGGGAGAGTTCACCACTGCTACTGGCAAGGCATTCCATGAACTCACAACCCGCTGTGTAAAGAATCTACCCCTCACATCTGTCCTATACCTTCCACCCCTTAATTTAAAGCTGTGTCGCCTTGTAACAGCTGACTCCATTAGCGGTAAAAGGTTCTCAGTGTCTACCCTATCTAAACCCCTAATCATCTTGTACACCTCTATCAAATCTCCCCTAAACCTTCTCTTTTCCAATGAGAACAGCCCCAAGTGCCTCAGTCTTTCCTCATACGATTTTCCTACCATACCAGGCAACATCCTGGTAAACCTCCTCTGCACTCGTTCCAATGCCTCCACATCCTTCCTATAGTATGGCGACCAAAACTGCACACAATACTCCAGATGAGGCCGCACCAGAGTCTTATACAACTGCAACATGACCTCAGGACTCCGGAACTCAATTCCTCTGCCAATAAAGCCCAGTACACCATATGCCTTCCTCACAGCACTATTTACCTGGGTGGCAACTTTCAGAGATCTGTGTACATGGACACCAAGATCCCTCTGCTCATCCACACTACCAAGTAGCCTACCATTAGCCCAGTAATCCATCTTCTTGTTACTCCTACCAAAGTGAATGACTTCACACTTAGCTACATTGAATTCCATTTGCCACCTTTCTGCCCAGCTTTACAACTTGTCTATATCCCGCTGTAACCTGCCACATCCTTCCTCACTATCCAAAACTCCACCGACTTTTGTGTCATCCGCAAACTTACTCACCCAGCTTTCAAGCCCCTCCTCTAGATCATTTATAAAGATAACAAAAAGCAATGGTCCCAAAACAGATCCTTGTGGTACACCGCTAGTAACTGCACTCCAAGATGAACCTATACCTTCAACTACTACCCTCTGTCTCCTTCCAGCCAGCCAATTCCTAATCCAAACCTCTAATGCACCCTCAATGCCATACCTCCGTAGTTTTAGCATTAGCCTACCATGGGGTACCTTATCGAACGCCTTACTAAAATCCATGTACACAACATCTACTGCTTTACCCTCGTCCACCTTCTTAGTCACCTGCTCAAAGAACTCAATAAGGTTTGTGAGGCTCGACCTGCCCTTCACAAAACCATGCTGACTATCCTTGATCACGTTATTCCTATCCAGATGTTCATAAATCTTATCCCTTACAATTCTCTCTAAGACTTTGCCCACCACAGAAGTCAGACTCACTGGCCTATAGTTACTCGGGCTATCCCTACTCCCCTTCTTGAACAAGAGGACCACATTCGCCATCCTCCAGTCATCTGGTACTATTCCCGTTGACAATGACAACATAAAAATCCAGGCCAATGGCTCTGCTATCTCCTCTCTAGCTTCCCAGAGGATCCTAGGATAAATGCCATCAGGCCCAGGAGACTTATCTATTTTCATCCTTTCCAGTATTGCCAAAACCTCTTCCCTACATACTTCAATGCCATCCATTCTAATCACTTGTGACTCAATATTCACACCAGCAACAGTGTCCTGTTCCTGAGTGAATACTGACGAAAAGTATTGATTTAGTGTCTCTCCAATCTCCTCCGCCTCCACGCACAACTTCCCACTACTATCCTTGACTGGACCGTTACCTACCCTAGTCATCCTTTTATTCCTGACATACCTATAGAAAGCCTTTGGATTTTCCCTAATCCTACCAGCTAAGGACTTTTCATGTCCCCTTCTCGCTGCTCTTAGCTCTCTCTTTAGATCCTTCCTGGCTACCTTATAACTCTCAATCGCCCCAACTGAACCTTCACGCCTCATCTTTACATATGCCGCCTTCTTCCCTTTCACAAGGGATTCCAATTCCTTATTAAACCACGGCTCCCTCACAAGGCCCTTTACACCATGCCTGACTGGTACATACTTATCAAGGACACTCAGTAGCTGTTCCTTGAACAATCTCCACATCTCATTAGTGTTCTTCTCTTGAAGCCTGTTTTTCCAATCCACACATCCTAAGTCATGCCTCACCGCATCATAATTTCCCTGCCCCCAGCTATAACTCTTGCCCTGCAGTGCACACTTATCCCTCTCCATCACTGAAGTAAAAGTCACCGAGTTGTGGTCACTGTCCCTGAAGTGCTCACCTACCTCCAAGTCTAACACCTGGCCTGGTTCATTACCTAGAACCAAATCCAGTATAGCCTCACCTCTTGTTGGCCTGTCAACATATTGTGTCAGGAAACCCTCCTGCACACATTGGACAAACACCAAACCATCTAACGACCTCGAGCTATAGCTTTCCCAGTCAATATCTGGGAAGTTAAAGTCCCCCATAACAACCACCCTGCTACTTTCACTCTTCTCCTGAATCATCCTCGCAATACTATCCTCTACTTCTCTCGGACTATTCGGAGACCTGTAGAAAACTCCTAACAGGGTGACCTCACCTTTCCTATTTCTAACCTCAGCCCAAACTACCTCAGATGGCAAGTCTTCCTCCATCGTCCTTTCCACCGCTGTAATACTATCCTTGACAAGTAATGCCACACCTCCCCCTCTTTTACCCCCATGTCTGACCCCACTAAAACATTTAAACCCTGGAACCTGCAACAGCCATTCTTGCCCCTGTTCTACCCACGTCTCTGTAATGGCCACAACATCGAAGTCCCAGGTACCAACCCACGCTGCAAGTTCACCTACCTTATTTCTTATACTTCTGGCATTGAAGTATACACACTTCAAGCCACCCTTCTGTTTACAGGCACCCTCCTTCGAGATTGCTGCCTTGTTCATAACCTCCCTACACTCAAGATCCTGTACCCTGAAGCTACAGTCCAGGTTCCCATGCCCCGGCGGAGTTAGTTTAAACCCTCCCAAAGAGCACTAGCAAACCTCCCCCCAAGGATACTGGTGTCCCTCAGGTTCAGGTGTAGACCATCCTGTTTATAGAGGTCCCACCTTCCCCAGAAAGAACCTCAGTTGTCCAGAAACCGGAATCCCTCCCTCCTGCACCATCCCTGTAGCCACGCATTTAACTGCTCTCTCTCCCTATTCCTCGACTCTCTACCACGTGACACGGGTAACAAACCAGAGACAACAACTCTCTTTGTTCTAGCTCTGAGCTTCCAACCTAGCTCCCTGAAAGCCTGCCTAACATCCTCATCCCTCTTCCTACCTATGTCGTTGGTGCCAACGTGGACCACGATCTGGGGCTGCTCCCCTCCCCCTTAAGGACCCGGAAAACACGATCAGCGACATCACGTACCCTTGCACCTGGGAGGCAACATACCAAACGTGAGTCACTGTCGCCCCCACAAAACCGCCTATCTGTACCCCTCACTATCGAGTCCCCAAGAACTATCGCAGTTAAAAAAATACATTGATATTTTTTATTTAAATACTGGAATTTGGGAGTTCTCTACCATTCATATTTCAACAGTTTACAAGGCATTTCTTTATGTTTAATTAAAGTTACCAGATGAGCTTCACACTGTGCCCTAACAATTGCTGTGTGTGTATCTGTGTGTCTCTGTGTGGGGCAGGTCTGGCTGTGCTCTGCGGTGCTGAAAGTGACGCAATGCCACCCTCTGCTGGCCTCCCCACGCCACTGCACAGGCATTGGCAGAGGGTGAAAACCAACAGGAATTCATTCAGAGAGGGGGAGGGAGAGGGCAGCTGCTCACAGCACCATCCAAGCTGATGTCTTATCCATGTACTGATCTAAATGTCCTTTAAACATTGTAACTGTCCCTATTTTCACCAGTTCCTCTGGAAGTTCATTCCACACACAAGCCAGCTTCTGTCTGAAATAATTACCTCTCCTGACTTTTGTAAATCTTTTTCCTCACGCCTCAAAATATCCCTCAGTTTTGAATCCCCAACTCTTGGGAAAACTCATCAGCCCTACAGCTTATCTGTACCCCTCATCATTTTATAAACCTCTGCAAAGTTACCCCTCCATCTCATACTCTCCAGTGAAAAATGTCCCAGCCTATTCAGCCTCTCCTTATAGCTCAATCCCTCCATTTCCAGCAACATCCAGGTTAAACTCTTCTGAACCCTCTCCAGCTTAATAATATCAAGATCAATAATATCAAAGTGAATAGTCAATGTATTTTATAAGGGTACGGGGGAGTCCAAAACTAGAGGACATAGGCTTAAGGTGAGAGGGTAACATTTAAAAGTGACCTAAGGGGCAGCTGTTTCACCCAGAGGGTGGTGTGCCTATGGAATGAGCGGGCAGGATGCCCAGACTGGACACAGTATTCCAGAAGAGGTCTCACCAATGTCCTGTACAACCTCAACATGACGTCCCAATTCCGATACTCAAAGGTGTGACCATTGAAGAAAAGTGTGTTAAACACCTTCTTAGCCACTTTCTATATCAGATGCAAATTTTAAAGAATTAAACCTGACAGCCTAGGTCTCTGTACTACAACACCACCAAAAGACCCTACTTTTAATTGTATGGGTCCTGTTGTTGTTTGATTTACCAAATCCAATGCCTGGCATTAATCCAGACTATCCTCCATCTGCCACCCCTCAGCCCAGTGTGTGATATGACTGCCACCTCCCCCCTCCCCCTTCAATTTTAAAATGCCCACCCCTCTCCAGGAGGCCTGCACACTCTGGCCTTGATTTTCACAAAGACCCTGACCTTGGGTTGCCTTGTGTGGTTAGAGGGAGGAGGGACGGATTTCAGACACAGTCAGTGGGGAGGAGAGGCTGGACAGTAATCAGCGGCCTGGTGTCATTTCATGGTTTTAGGCAGAGGGCAGACACATGTTAGAGGTGGGTAAGATTGATCCGTGTTTTGGGGTCAGAAATTAAGCTCTTCCTTCGCCTCTGGTGTTCAGTAATAAACATCTATTTGAGACCCTTCATTGGGCAGAGTGTTTCTGCGGGATTTCTTTCCCTAATATTGCAGACTACAGATAATAGCGATTAAAGATGTTCATAGTTAATTTCAATATTCAGCAAGTACACTCAATATCCTACAGTTGAGACAAATATCTTGCATTTGTTTAATAATACAAAGTGTTTTTTGTAATTCAGTAATAGTAACCTGATTATAATCAATCCACACTGAGCTGGAAGCGGGCACTAAAATATGACCCAAAATCTGGGTATGGTAGTATAGTGGGCAGTGTCCGTGTCTCTGAGCCAGAGCTCTGGATTTGATTCCAATTCCTGAACTTGTGTGGTAGTGTTCCTAGCTCTGGATGAGAAGGCCTGGATTGAAGTCCTGCTTGGTGCAGAGGTATGTCACAGTATGTCATAACAGACTGATGAACAAACACACAGGAGAATAATGTTACAGCTTTATGGGTATTGCCGAATGATGCTAGTATCCCTACCTCTGGGCACAAAGGTCTAGGTGTAAATCCCACAGAAGTGTCTCCTAATATATCTGAACAAACTGATGAAACTGGTTTAGAATTGTGACTTGATGGAGAAAGAACAGGTGTCAGTGTTGCATTTCAGAATTTAGGCCCGGGATGACTGAAAGTACAGCCATTCGTGTTGATTGAAGTCACATTTAGCAGCAGGAAAGGTTCATAAAATCAGAACGGTCATGGATAAGTTGAGTAGTCAGGGTTTTTCCCCAGGTTAGGAGCGTCCAAAACTCGACGGCATTGGTGGAAAGTAAGAGGGGAAAGGTTTTGATGAGGCCTAAGGGGCATCTTTTCACACAGAGGATGGTGTGCGTATGAAATGAGCTGCCAGAGGAAGTGGTGGAGGCTGATACAACTAAATCATGTAAAAGGCATCTGGATGCTAACAGACCTGCCGAACTTTTCCAGCAATTTCTGTATTTCTTTTAAAAAAGTATTCTGAATAAATTAGTCATTTTTATTTTTTAATGAAGCAGGAGCATAAAAACATATCTTCAAATCGACCAAGACCATTTTCTGCTCAGGGTATGGCTCCGTGTATTACAGCAGCAATGATGCACCGACATGGAACAGGGAATGTGATGGAGACATAGTTTGGACAATGTACATGAGATAATATCGGGACAAAGTTCTTTCAAGTTACAATTGCAGAGTGTGTGTGTGTGTGTGTCAGTGATTTTAGAACAGGACATATCAAATCTTTATTTGCAATACTTAAACACTTTGCCATTCATCTTTCCACCATAGTTTGAGTAACATTGCTCTGGATCATAAACGTGCTATTTGAGCAAATTAAAGATACTAGCCTGACTTGTTCCTAAAACTGACCCTGACCCAGTCTGAGACCGATATCATCGGCTATATCACTGACCTGGTTACATTTAACATTTGTTGTGAGCAGTGCAGGAGTGGGGCTAGAAAAGGAAGCAGTGGCCCAAAATGCCGGGGAACTATAGACCGGTGAGCCTGATGTCAGTGATGGGTAAGTTGTTGGAGGGGATTCTGGGAGATAGTATTTACATACATTTGGGAAGGTAAGGGCTGATCGGGGTAGACAACGTGGCTTTCTGCATGGGAAATCATGGGTCGTTCATTTGGTTGAGTTTTTTGAAGAGGTGACAAAGAAGGTTGATGAAGGCAGTTTGGTTGACATTGTCTATATGGACTTCAGCAAGGTGTTCATTTAAATAACAAAGAACAAAGAAAATTTACAGCCCAGGAACAGGCCCTTCGCCCTTCAAGCCTGAGCTGATCCAAATGTACTGTCAGAATCTGTCGGTCTATTCCTAAGCATCTGTATCCCTCTGCTCCCCACCTACTCCTCTGCTCCCCACCTACTCATGCATCTGTCTAGACGCACCTTAAATGAATCTGTCGTGCCTGCCTCTACCACCTCTGCTGGCAACGCGTTCCAAACGCCCACTGCCCTCTGTGTGAAGTACTTACCGTGTGTATCCCCCTTAAATATTCCACCTTTCACTTTGAAAGCACGACCTCTCGTTACGGAATCCGTCACCCTTGGGAAAAGCTTGTCTCTGTCCACCCTGTCTATAACCTTCATGATTTTGCAAACCTCAATAAGTTTCCCCCATCTTCTTTTTTCGAGTGAAAATAAACTTAACTTACTCAGCCTCCCTTCTTCGTAGCTAATATTTCATTCTGATTGGTAGACAGATTAATAAGTTTCAGTCACATGGGATACAGAAGAAGCTAATCACAATTGGCTTGAAGGAAGAGGGGTATTTTTCAGACTGGAGGCTTGTGAGCAGCAGTGTGCTGTAAGAATCAGGACTGAGTTCACTGCATTTCATCATTTATGTCAAGGATTTAGATGTGAACATTGAGGCCATAGTTAGTAAGTTTACAGATGACATCAGAAAGGTGGTGTAGTAGATTATCTCAGAGTACAACAAGACCACAAATAGATGGGACAAAGGGGCAAGGAGTGACAGGTGAAGTTTAATTTAGATAAAGACGAGGTTTTGTATTTTGTGAACGCAAATCAGGGCAGAAGTTATACACTTAATGGTCAGGTCCTGGGGAGTGTTGAGAAACAAACGGACATAGGGCTGCAGGTACATTGTTCCTGGAAAGTGGAGTCGCAGGTAGACAGAGTGGTGCAGAACACATTTGGCACATTTGTCTTAATCAGTCAGAGCATTGAGTATAGGAGTTTTGGTGGCATGTTTTATCTCTACAGGATGTTGGTGAGGCTACTTTAGGAATACTGCGTACAACTCGGTTTTCTGCAGAAATGACTTACACAGATGTCCCAGGACTGGAGGTTTGAGCTTTAGGGAGAGGTTGATTAGGTTGAGGTGTTTCCCCCTGGAGTGTCAGAGGTTGAGGAGTCACATTTTAGAGGTTTATAAAATCATCAGGGGCATGGATATACTGAACAGCCACGGTCTGCTCCCCAGGATAGGGGAGTCCAGAACAGGAGAGTATAGGATGGAGGGGAGAGGGGGAATGATTTAGAAGGGACTGAAGATAAATGTTTCACACACAGAGTGGTGTGTGTTGAGAAAGTGCTGTCAGAGGAAGTGGTGAAGGCGGTTACAATCGCACATTTAAAAAGTATCTGAAAGACGAGGGATATCGGCCAAATGCTGGCAAATGGAACTGGATCAGATTTGATATCTGATCGGAGTGAACAGATTAGACTAACGGGTCTGTTTCCATTCTGCATGATGCTTTGGTTCTATCAGAGGAACGACGAATAGCTCTGAATGGACCTTTCAAGTGGGAATCCTCTTCACTGGAAGTTTATCGTGCCTCTATGTTCACATTGATTGAAAGCTGCGTTAGTGAAATATTTGACAGAGAACTGAGTCATGGATAATGAGACGCAGACGGGAAAGTGGGGCTGAGACCACAACCTGATCAGCCACAATCTTAGTGCCTGGTGGAGAAGGCTCAAGGTGTCTAATGACTCACTCCTGTCCCTCAATCCCGTGTTCCTGTGTTCCATTCAGCCCATTAAACCTGTTAGGCAGGAGCATTTAGAGGCTACTTACTTCTATAACCTTGTGCACAGAAACAGAGGAGATCATTCGGCCCTTCAAGGCTGTCCCACACGGTTTGATGTGATTTGAGAAATGTAATTGTAAAACCCAGGCTGGGTATGAAAGAGGCCCCTCATCTCTCTTTACAGAGCTTCCCCTTTCTGAAACTTGTGCTCCATTTGTTGGTCAAGTTGAGACCCAAATTCACTCTGAATACAGCCCCCATACCTCACCCAGCGATGGCTCACAAAATCCTCTGGTCTCCCTGACGGCGACATTCAATACCAGAACATCCATGAAAATAACACCCACTAACTTTCCAATAACAGAATGTGAGAACATCAGACACAGGGGCAGGTCATTCACTCCCCAAGCCTGCCTTGTCCTTCACTAAGATCGTGGCTGATCTATTCTTGGTCTGAAATCCTCTTTCAAACCCAATTCCTCATCGCCCTCACCTCTCTGACAGGTCAATATCCATCTACCTCCTCTTCAAATACTTTCAGTCATCCGGCTCCCCGAATACTGTTGAGAAGAGAAATCCTGACATTCAATGCCACCTGTTTGAAGAAAACCCTTGCTGCTCCTATACCATGGTTTAATGATATGAACAAAAGAGGTTAACACAAGGGGTCAGGTAAAAATGACTGGTTCTGATATCAAGGCTTCTGTTGACATCAAGGAGCTTAACAAATCTGAACTTAATGGGAATCAGAGAAAACTCTCCAGTGTTTGGAGTCAAACATGGCACAAAGGAAGATGTTCACCATTTCAGTCCTGGGTCACCTCTGTGGGAGATCCTCAGGGAGGCTTCCTCTTCACAAACAGCTTCAGCTGCTTCATCAATGTCTCCCCGCCCCCACCCTCCCCAACATAAGATCAGAAGTGGGGATGGTCACTGAAGATTCCACAATGTTCAGAACATTTTATCCCCCGTCAGCTCCTGAACTGGTCTGTGTCCATGTGCAGGAAGACCAGACTCCATTGAGGTTTGTGCTGTTAACGTGTCTGTAACATTCATGTAACAGCACTACCTAACACTGCCCATTGCCACAGTAAAATAAGAGATCATTCCACACCTCACACTGGTTTCACAGGAATATGAGGAAGTTGTTCAGCCCATCGACACTGTTGGAGAAGAACAGGGACAGCCCATTCAGTGCCTCCAGCCTATTACTCAGGAAGAGAAGGAGTCTAGTGTGATGGACCACTCCAGGGCCCATTGAAAATATTTGAAAGCAGTACCCTAAACTCTAATGTTTTCTTATTTTAAAGGAAATGTAAAGTGTCTGTTCCAGATGCAATGTGACTGGTCAAACTACTCGGTTTAAATAAATACCATTTATTTAAACACGAAAGATGAAATAAAACCAAAGAAAGAGAAATTTAGAATAACATAATTCTATTGGACAGCTTAACAGAATAATAAAACTAGGAACTATTACTACTGAACTAGTCCAACATAGGAAATTCCAATAACCACAAAAGGAAAATGCAGGAATAGAAAACAGCATCTAGAGGAAATTCAGAGAGTGTAGCAGCCTGGAGACATTCTGTGAAACTTCCAACTCTGTGGAGACCCCCATAATTTTTGATGTTACTGAGAAACTAAAACCCAGTGATCCTAATCTGTGAGAGCTGACCACACCCATTTACTGCATTAAAATAAACCAAAGGCCTCCCTCGCTGTTTACTCAAGTGGTCTTAACTAACCAGCTTCGTAACGATCGTTCAATATCTCTCTTAAAAGAAACCAGGATAAAAAGCCTCTTAAAGCTACAGCATCATCACACTAGTCAGCACATCGAGCTGTCATACAGGAACCAGGGGCAACACAATCAGGCCCTTGGCCTTGTCCAGTCGAACGAGGAAGACGCCAGTCAGTCCCTTGAGTCACTTACACAGGAACAGTTGGAGGCCATTCCCACCTCAATGCACTTACACAGGGGCAGAATGAGGTAATTGATGCTGATTCCCGATGAATGTCTTATGCCCAAAACGTCGGTTCTCCTGCTTCTCGGATGCTGCCTGACCTGCTGTACATTTCCAACAATCGACTCTCTACTCTGATCTCCAGTATCGGCAGTCTGAGGTGTCTCCTAATTGATGCTCTAACATGATAAACAATTGAAGCAGAGGCTGCACAGACAGACTGCTCCACGTTGTTCCCCATGGCTCTGTTGCTCATGATACGCATGTGGGACTTTAATTTGGTTTTCACGTGGTGAGGAGGGAAGCCATATGTGTGAAATCTAAAGAAGGCACCTTCCATCTCCGAGGTGACAGCCTGGTGTTCTCTGTGTAGGGCAGAAGCAGATGGGAATGGCTACCTGTTTCAGATGGAAGGTATTGTGGCTTCTGTTGGGGATTGTGAGTAACCTGATGTTCAGTACAGGTTCACACGCCGACTACACAATAACGTGGGGAGAGTTAATGTAGGTATATAAACTATTAGGAAATACACGTTGGACTGATGAATGGACTCTCTAAGTTCAAATAATGCTGATCTTGTTCATGTTGATCTTGTCCAGTGCACGTCCTGTTCAGTGTAACCGTTATGCCTTACTCTGTCCAAGTCTATTTCCACCCTATGATCTGTCTGGCCATGTTTACTATAATCTGCCTCCACTGCTCATAAATAAAGTGTTTCCTTGTACTGAGGTACACGTGACAATAAATCAAACCAATCAATCCTGGGTAAAGTATGAATTTCTCTCCCTGTCAATGTCTGTTTGGAAATAAGTGATCTCTGCCATTCTTCGTGTTTCAGCATCACTATGTTTTAATCTCTCACAGTTCTACAGATTAAACACTCTTCACTCTATTCTCATGATACCATCACCCGTGTCTGTGGTAAGAAGATCATTCCTTACAAAGGTGACCAATTCTGTAGAGAGTGCCCCAAATACTCTCTCAGCAAGGCTTTACAACAGCAGGAAGATGGACTTACTTATGTACTCGAATCATCTTACAATGAAGGACAGCATACCATTGACTGCACCCATTACTTACACAGGGTTTGATTCGGAGCGGTCAGCATAGACTTGTGAGTGGGAGATCATGCTTCGAAATTTGTTAGAGTCCTTTGATGAAGTGACCAGGAAGGTTGATGAGGGCCGAGCGGTAACCATAGTCTCTATGGATTTCAGTCAGACCTTTGATAAGGTACCACAGGGCAGGCTGCTCTGGAAGGTTATATCGCATGGAATGCTGGGGGAACAGGCCAATTGGATGCACAGTTGGCTTGATGGTAGGAAGCAGAGAGTTTAGTGGAAGGATGCTTGTCAGACTGGAGGCTGGGTCCATAGCTGTTTGTTATCTATGATTTGGTTGAGAATGTACAAGGCACGATAAGTATGTTTGCAGATGACACTAAAATAAGTGGGAGCATGATCAGTGAGGAAGTTTATCTGAAATTGCAGCAGGACCTTAATCAGGTGGGGAAGTGGGCCGAGAAATGGCAAATGGAATGTAGTGTAAATGTGTGAGGTCTTGCCTTTTGGAAACTTAAATCAAGGTAGGAGTTTCATGTTGAATGGGAGGGCCTTAAGGTGTGTCATGGGAAGAATGACCATTGGGTTCAGGTGCATGGTTCTCTGCGAGTGGAGTCACATGTAGACAGGGCAGCGAGGAAGTCTTTTGGCACACTGGCCTTCATCAGGCAGGACATTGAGTATAGAAGTTGGGAATTTATGTTGCAATTACACAGGACTTTGGTAAGGCCGCACTTGGAGTATTGTGATCAGTTTTGTCACCTTGTTATGGGGAGGATGTTATTAAATTAGAAAGAGTGCATAAGAAGTTTACAAGGATGTCGTCAGGACCCAGTGGTCTGAGTTATAGTGAGAGGTTGAACAAACTAGGACATTTTGTTTAGAGCGTAGGAGACTGAGGGGGGACCTTATAGAACTATATAAGATCATGAGCGATATGGATAGGGTGAATGCTCTCAGCCTTTTTCCAAGGTTTAGAGAATCGAGAATAGAGGGCATGAGTTTAAGGTTAGAGGGGAAGGAATAAAAGAGAAACTGAGGGGCCACTTCTTTCCACAGAGGCTGGTACGTGGATGAGCTGCCAGCAGATGTGGTTGAGGGGGGTACATTAACAACATTTCAAAAGCATTTGGATAAATATGTGGATAGGAAAGGACTAGAAGGATATGGGCCAACTGCAGGGAAATGGGGTGAGCGTGGATGGACATTTACAAGGTGGAGTCGCACCCCTCTGTTAATTAAAACCAAACACCCAGAAAAGCTCGCCTCACCTCGTAATCTGTTAAAATATGAGCGACATAGATCTCCTACATCCCACTATTTTTATTTTAAAAAGAGCAAGTCAGTTTCTTAACTTTAATAGTGAACACTAAACAACATCTATTCACAAATACAAGCCCCTCTGTTTCTTAACTACTTACTATCTGACTCCAACTCTGTAAAAATATGTTGTTCCAACAACCCACATGTTAACCATTACAATCTCAAGACCACACAGTCTCCACCTTCCCCGCTGTCTTCACTCTTCCAGCTGCTGATCTCCCTTATCTTTTTTTTACTGCAAATAGGTTTTACATGAACATGTACCTTTGATAGAGAATGTTTGAGTTGGCCAGTTAGCACTCCTTCTCTGCAGCAGATACTCTGCCGTTGGATAGCAGTAGCTCTCCCTCTAGTGTTCAAATGCTGGGTTTAATACTCCCCATGATCCAACAATTCTCAAAATTTGATTGCTTTCAAGGTGGCCAAACAATAATATTCAAATTCCGTTGGCTTCTGGTATCCTGAGCGTTATTCAAACTCTTTGGTTGTATTCGAATTGTTGTCAAAGTAGCAACCAAAACTCAGGTATCCATTTCCCAGCTAATTGTTACATTTGGAACAGTCTGACCTTTAGCTGGCATCTATGGCTATACTTTCTATTCAGCAAAACCCGTTCTGTCTTAAAGTGACCAGAAATGCTTTCGACTTCAGAACACTTCACATGTTTAGAAAGAAAATGAACCTTTTTCCTCTGATTCTTAACCGCAT
Source organism: Hemiscyllium ocellatum (assembly GCF_020745735.1). Lineage (NCBI taxonomy): Eukaryota > Metazoa > Chordata > Chondrichthyes > Orectolobiformes > Hemiscylliidae > Hemiscyllium > Hemiscyllium ocellatum. Next base: position 20,451 of record NW_026867863.1, read on the forward strand.
TATTCTGAAATACGGAGTATTAATCTCAGTTATACCATTCATATTAATTCCACCCAAATATATAGCACTGGAATAAGTCAAATCTTATCTGCACTTTTTCCTTTAAATCCACGATAACACATCTGCTATCACATTTTTAGGATCCACAGCATGTGTATTTTAAGTTCAAAGTTGGTAACATGAGACTTCAATGAAATATTCTCATATTCTGGTCTTTAAATATTTCAAAAATACGAAACGATTGTCGTTGTTGTCTACAACCATCTGCGACAATTTGTCATGTAACCATTCAAATGTTGTCAGGCCAGTATGAAATTCAATCATTCTTTTCCTATAATTGAAATTTTGTTTGTTTTTTCTGGTGGATATTGAGTTTTTTGGACAAGTAGCCAATTGGCCACTCAATTCCATCATCAACTTTCTGTGTCAACACATCTCCGACCCCTATATCCCGAGCATCATACACAATTTTCAAAGGGTTTCAAAATATTTGGTGTAGCTAAATCTGGTGCGGGGTGATTAAACCTGCTTTAACATTCTCAAATACCTCCTGGCATTGTTCTGTCCACCACATTCTGTGACCTTCTTTCATAAATCCATCAGTGGTGCCAATACGCTGCTGAAGTTTGCAACAAACTTCCGATAGAATCCACTCAGTTGCAAAAATCGAACACCTCTTTCTTCGAGGATGGTCGTGGAAATTCCTCAAAGCCCTTTATCTTTGTGTTGCATTGGATCAATCTTCCATGTCCAATGTAATGTCCCAAGAACATCACCTCTGCCTTCGCGAATTCTGTTTTCTTTAAGTTTATTACCAGGTTTACTTCTTGTAATCCTTCAACATGCTCTGCCAAATGTCACATGTGGGCTTTCAATCACTTGCTGAAGATCACTACATCATACAGATAACCTGCACAATTTGTTCATCTGGCCACAACTCTGTTCCTGAGTCTTAAATGTGGCTGGAGCATTATTCATTCACATGACATTCTCTAACATTTTTGTCATATTCGGTATCATTTCCAGATAGTTTAACTGACTCAACACTTTTTTAATTTGAAAGGGGCCACTAAACCTGGCTTTGAAGGGATTTCCTACCACTGGTGGCAATACTAATACGTCATCCACACGGGAAATCGTTAAAGTTTCAGTGTTTTTATCTGCCACTTGCTTCACTCTACACTGTGCCCTTTTCAGGTGCTGTTTAGCTGACTCACCTACTTCATCCAATCTCTCCCTCACCTCAGATAAATAATCCAAGTGTGAGATCTCCGACTTTGGTCCTGTCAATTTATATTTCATTCATTTCAAAGGGCCTCTCACTTCATGTACGAATATTAACTCAAAGGAAGGAAAATGAGTAGATATATTTGGGGCATCTCTATGGCAAGCAATATAATGAGACGCCTTTATTCCAATAATTCGGGTAATTCTAACAGTACGCTGTTAATATTGTCTTCAGCATCTGATGCCAACTTTCCAAGGCTCCCTGGGATTCGGGATTGGACGCACTTGATTCAAACTGCTGTATGCCAAAACTATCCATCAAACAGCTGAGCGGTAAAATGAGACCCTTGGTCTGACTGAATCACACAGCGTAGCCCACAGTGAGTAAAGACAGCTCCCAACTCCTCTGCCTCCCTTTTTGCCTTCACACCCCAAAATGGAATTATCCCTGGAAATCGGATAACGTCCATTATGATCAGCAGATGTTGGTTTCCACTTTCATTTCAGAAAGGGGAGCTCCACAATTAATCATAACCCGCATGAAAGGTGTATTCGAATACAGGGTTTGGCAATAAAGGTGCTGGTTTATACTGCCTGGGACTTACCTACCATTTGGCAGGTATGAAATGTACAACAAAAAATAACCACGTCCTTGTGCATTCCAGCCACTAGAGATGCTTTAGCCTGAGTCTTCCGTACATCAACTCCTTTGGCTTTTATCTTTCGGTTTTCCTTCCTGTTGGAACTTATGAGAGTGGGATTTTGTTACTACACAGTCTGGAAAAATCCCTGGGTATTTTTCTTTTAATTCCCCAGTTCCCTAGTCTTACTTTGGCTTCTCCACCACAAGGGCTGCCTCTCCCACCTTGGATCCTGCTAAATCATTCCCAAGAACAAACTGTATTCCTGGAACTGACACTCTATCGTTCACTCTCGCTGTTACTTCCCCAACCTTGATTTGGCACTCCAACCTGATGTTACACAGGGAATGCTTAATTTCTGTCCCCATTCCACAAGTTATCACGCTGTTGAGTAACATGCCAGAAAGAGTGAAAATACTTTCATCTCTTACTATCAGAGGGGGAGGGAAAGTGAGGACTGCAGATGCTGGAGATCAGAGTTGAAAAGTGTGGGGCTGGAAAAGCACAGCAGGCCGGCAGCATCCGAGAGGCAGGGGAGTTGACATTTCAGGCATACGTCCTTCAGCAGAAAAGTGGGGGGTAAGGGAGAGGGAAAGCGGCTGAGAATTACATTGGAGGGTAGGGGTGGAGCTGGGTGGAAGGGAGCTTGAAAGGCGATCAGTAGATGCAGGTGATGACTGATGGTGAAAGGTCGGAGAGGAGGGTGAAGTGGATAGGTGGTAGGACAGCTGGAACCCTCAAACTATACAGCATCAACGTTGACTTCACTAATTTCCAAATCTCCCCTCCCCAACCTCAACCCAGATCCAACTTAGCACTGCCCTCTTGAACTGTGCTAACTGTCCATCTTCCTTTCCACCTACCCACTCCACCCTCCCCTCCGACATATCACAATAAATCCCATTTATATCTTCCTATCGCCCTCCCAGTGTCCCTCCCACCAGCCCATCTCCTACCCTCCGAATTCTCTTTCAGCCCCCTGTTCCCCCCGCCACATTCCTGACGATGAGTTGATTCCTGATGTGTCGATTGTCCTGCTCTTCGAATGCTGCCTGATCTGTTGTGCCTTTCCGGCCTCTCAGTTCTCAACTATTAGAGACTGAGCAGCTCCCGTATCTTGGAAAATTATAACTACTTGTATTTCCCCCACACCCCGTTTTTCCTTAGTAAGGTTTATCTACGGAGGCAAATTCTTTATACAGACCAGGCACTGCCTCCATACCCAGCCCCTGCCTGTGCAGTGCACTCTCCTGCAGCTCCTCGGCTCCACTTCGGGTCTCCTTTAACAGGTTCACTAATACCATTGGCTTAAACTCTTTTACCACATCTTTTCCCAAAGTGTCTTCCTTCAATGCCCAGCACTGTGTGTCCCAGCTTACTGCAGTGAAAACACCTTTTCACAGTGCCCTTCTTAAACCATCGGCACTGTAATTTTTATGTGTTCCACTACATTATTGTCAGAACAACTGAGGCCTTTCACTTCCTTTCAACCCCTTGGACCTGTTTTTTCATCTGTGGTAAACTATTGCCAGTGTGCCTTTCTCTATGTTTTGCAGTGCAGGATCTCCCCTTCTCTCAATTTTTATCACCCACAAGATGAAATCCTCCCAGAAGCTAAATTTCATCTCATGCACCAAAGCATCTCATCTGCCCTTTCTGCTACGCTTCTCACTTCTTGAACTTTTTGTTCATTCACATGAATTCTTACCATCTCTGGAAGTGAGTCTTTTAACTCCTCCCTTCGAGCCTCACAGGTCTTATCCATTTTTAAAGCCTGCATCCTTCTATCAAAATGACTGTGTTTAATTCTTTCAAACTCAATATAAGTCTGACCTGGTTCTGTCTCTATATTTCTGAACTGCTGTCTATATTCTTCTTGTACGAATTCATAAGCACTCAAAATAACCTGTTTGCATCTGCATAATCTCTTGCTCCCTCATGAGACAGCACGGCACATACCTTTCAAGCTGTACCCACCAGCTTAGTCTGAACTAGCATTAGCTACAGGTTCACTGGACATGCCATCTGCCGAGCCAGTTTTGCAAATGAAATAGAAGTGGTTTTGGCATTTTTCGCACCGAAATATGGCAATGTATTAACATAGTTGTATACATCCCTACATTATCCCTTCATCTTTATCCTGCTAATTTAACTTTCTTATCTAATTCCAAACTTCTGAATTTCAAATTCTCCCTCTCTTCCTTTTTCCTCTGTTTCTCTTTCTCTATCTTCTCTCTCTTTCTGTTTCTTTCTTTATCTTCTAACTCCAGTTGTCATATTTGCAATTTAAGTTTCTCGAACTCGACTGCAGTTTCCTGCTTCTCTGATGGACCAAAGTGCTTGACCAACTCCATTATGATGACAGCTTTCCTTTTGTCTCTGGTGAAACCTAATTCTAACCTACATGTTAATTCTAGAAGTATGCCCTTCCTTTGTCTTTCTACACTTTCTTGGCAAATTTGGGAACCACCTTCAAACCTCAGAACCTCTTTAGTAATATTAAAAACCATTTCTTTTAATTTAACCAACAACAAGGAAACAAAATTAAATGAATTTTCTCACCTGTTTTATTTGAAGATCTACGTCACTAACTGCCAAGTGATGGAATCTGCTGGGACCTTTTGTACGCCAAAGCTGTTCAAATCTGTCTAAATCCTATACGACAAGCCCTCAAACTGTTATGATGTCGATGTTGAACTCCTTGTTAATTAAAACCACACACCCAGAAAAGCTCATCTCACCTCGTAATCTGTTAAAACACGAGTGACAAAGTAGTCGCAAATTCCACTATTAAGAGAAAAAGAACAATTAATAAGTATGTATTTTAACTCGCTGAGCTTGATGGTTTGTTTTCAGATGTTTTGTCACCATGACTAGGTGATATCATTAGTGAGAGTCTCTGGTGACGCACTGGTGGTAAGTCTCGTCTTTGTATTTCTAGGTCTTGGTTTCTTAAGGTGCATGATGTCATTTCCAGTTTTTTGTTCAAGGCAAGGTAGATAGGATCTAAATTGATGCGTTTGTTGATGTACTTCTCGCTAGAATGTCATGTTTCTAAGAACTTTCGTGCGTGGCTTTGTCCTAGGAAGTGCGTGTTGTCACAGTCAACGTGGTGTCCTTCTTTTTCTGAATGAATGGAAACTAATGATAGTGGGTCGTGTCTTTTGGTGGCCAGTCGGTGTTCATATATCCTGCTAGCACGACAACAGGACAGTCGGAAATGGAAAAAACAGATTTTATATACACTGTTTAATCAGTGTGTGTTCAGATAAGTAACACTCTTCATATGTGTATAACGCATTCTGAATGAACAACTGAGACACAGTTAACAAAAAATGATGCACATGATGAATAAAATTTTTTAAGCATTAAAACATTATTTGATCCTCATCTGAAGTGATACCTTCCCTTTCTCTCAATGTTCCCCTTTTCTGGGATTCCCAACTCTAGTCTCTCATTTTTATCAGAATGTGTGTTAGAAATTCTTGTTTCTGGTTTCCAACCTATTTCAGTTAATCCCCTTTCTACCAGGAATTAAATATATTGGTCTGTTGGGTTCTTTCCAAAACTAGTGTCTGTCATATTATTGGAGAGGAAAGTTATGGCATCTGACCCAGCGTTTGAACATATTGCTCTGCTGTACGTGCACTGTACAAAGGACCACAGCACACAGGAATTGCCAAAAGATTGAGGGAAGTACATCTACTTCTTTCGATAATATAGTTTTCCCATTTTCCACATCTCCATATCTATATCCTCTCTCTCGTTCTCCCTTTGTATCTAGTTAAGAAATCCACCAATCTTCGTGGCCCATCTCACAAAACTCATTCTTTCATTTTATACGTAATGCTTTCTTCAAGATGTAATGTGATTATAATTAAGCAATGTAACTACAAAGACAGGCGGGAGGAGCTGGCCAGAGTTAATTGGAAGGGGAGCTGAGCAGGAAAGACCATGGAGCAGCAATAGCAGGAGTTTCTGGGGATAATTCGGAAGATAATACCAGAAATGCAACCCCAAGCTGATGAAACATACTCATGGGAGGACAAGGCAGCCAAGAGTGACAAGGCATCAAACCAAAAGAGGAAACATACAATGTGGTGAAGATGATTGGGAATCCAGAGAATTAACTGGCTCTGAAACTACATAAGGATGGTATCACTGACACTACACAGCTCTTAATCATTGTCAGGGAGAGAAACAGAGGAAACACATTCACTTTAAACACAGAAGATGGCATTTCTCAAGGAAAAAGATTCAGGTGAATTAAACATTTGAATTAGGAGCAGTTAAATGCTTTTGCAGAATGTGTCAGATTGGAGGCAAGACCCGGGGAGAGAGATCCTCAGCAGAATGAGAGTTTGAAATTGAAGTATTTCCACATCAGAAACCAGGTGAGGTCACTGAGTACAGGACTGATGGGTGAATGGGTCTCAGTGAGAATTGGGGAACAGACAGCAGAATTGAATTGCAGATATTGCAGCTGGAAACTGTATTCATGTAGTGATGTAGAGCACAGCAGCAGGAGAAGCAGACCTGCATTCAGTCACAACCTGTAACTTTTTGCCAGGATAACACCTCAGTCTGTCATTACAATAAACACCATCAATGGCTCAGTGACGAGTGTGGGTGAGCTTGTCAGAGTCAGAATCACATGAACCTTAAACTGATGCAAACCCATTAAAGCTACCGGACTTGACCAACAGATCAGAACGAAGCCCTGCAGTCCTGCCACATTCAGTTATAAATGGTGATGGATGATTAAACAAATGAATGGAGGAGAGGGCTCCACAAACATCCCCATCCTAAATAATGGAACAGACCTGCACATCAGTGTAAAAGAGAAGGATGTTTTATCTGCACCATCATCTGCCAGAAGTGTTGAGTCGACGATACAGCTCACCCTCATCATGATGCCCACAAAATCACAGACGCCAGTCTTCAAATATTTCGATTTGCGGCATGTGACATGAAGAAACAGGTGAACACAATAGATACGAAAAAGGCAATGGGTCCTGACCACATTCCTGCAATAGGACTGAAGCCTTGTGCTACACAACAAGACGTGTCCATGGGGAAGCTGTTTCATTCCAGCTCCAACTCTGACATCGCCCTGGCAATGTGGAAAATTACTCAGCTGTGTCCAGTTCCCTAACAGGGGAATAATTACAATCTGACCAATTATCACCCCCTCATTCCCATCACGACCGTCAAATTGTTGAGAGTTCTTTTTGACAGAGCTGTCAAGCAGCATAGAAATATCTTGCTCAGTGTGGTTTTCGACAGGTCCCCATGTGGAGATGGTGCTGTTGTGGAAATGTCACTGGATTACTAATCCAGACCAGGATAATGCTCTGGCAGCGGTTGGAAGTTAAAAACAATTACTAAAATATCGAGATCTAAAACCTGGGGTCAGTAACAGTGACCTTGAAGCCAGTATCGATTGTAAACAGAATTTCCTTCTCCAATGTACTTTTAGGAAGTGAATCTCCCGTGATTTCCTGGGCTGGGCTAAAACAGACTCCAAAGACCCTGACATGTGATAAACATTTCAATGGTCTCTGAAACGGCCAATCAAGGCACTCACTTGTATCAAACTACTCCGAGGACTGAAAGGATGAAACCGGCAAAACTTCCGGCCTCAGCATCAGTGTCGGAAAAGGGAATGGGAACACATTTGCAGCACCAATTCTTAACTACGCCATTAACCTGTCCAGCCACATTCTGGGATGTGTGGAAAAGCACACTCTGAGGTTCCCAGTGTGCTGCCATTCATTGAGTCCTCCCCTGCCTGCTTCCTTCTCCCAAAGTGTATCACCTCATATTTATCAGGGTTACATTCAATCTGCCATTGATCTGCCCATCTCACAATTCCATTTGCATCTTCCTGTAACTTAAGGCCTTCCTCCTCACTGCTAACCACTCAACCATTCGTTATGTCAAACATACACTTACTTGGTACACCAGGGGACACTGGTCTCCAGTCACACAAACAGCCTTCTCCCACCACCCTCTGTCTCCTGCCACTAAGACAGTCTTCGTTGTAACTTGTCAAGTTTTGCTTCATATTGTGAGATTTTATTTTATTTCTCAGTGTCCCAGGTGGAAATTTGTCAAAGGCCTTCCTACAAAACTAAACAATCGACCTCCTCAAACTAATTCAAACAAACCCATTAGATGTGACTTCCTTCTGATAAAGTCATGATGATTATCCCTGATCAAACCTTGCGACTCTGATTGGAGTTCGATTTTTTTCCTTCCCTTTTTTCTCCAGTAGTTTCCTTAACAGTGATCTAATACTCGCTCGTCTATAGTTCCCTGGTCTACCTCTCCCATCCTTACTGTGAAGTGGAATCGTATTAGCAGTTCTCCAGTTCTCTGGCACATCCCCTATGGTCAGATTCTAATTAAAATATTCAGTCCGCAATGCAATCAACATGTGTATTGCTGCTTCCTCTGAAATACATGTATGAAGTACATCTAATCTGTCAGATTTATAAATACTCAATCCAGCTTTCTTTTCAAAGATGACCCCAACACTGATAAGAATGATCTCAGATTTTACTTACACAAGTCCCATGGTCACTTGGTATTTCTGAAAGAATTTCTGGACATTCTTCCATGAAGGTAGACACCAAAGAAACTGTTTCCTTTCCCTGCAATTTCTCTGTTCTCTGCAATAACTTATCCTGAACACACACCAACTGCACCACATTTGCTCTTATTTTTAATTTTTTTCATACATTGATAGATGCTTTTTAGCAGTTTTTATGTTTTCTTTCATTTGCACGCTTTTTCTCTTTTTGATTATCTTCTCAGTTTCTTGGTCATCCTTTGCTGGGTCCTACATATCTCTGAGTCCACTGGCTTACTGCAACACTTGGCATTTTTCTAAGCTGCCTCCTTTCATCTAATAGGTAGATGAAGGTGGGGTTGAAAGTGATAGTTGGAGAGGAGGGTGGACCAGATTGATAGGAAGGAAGGTGGATACATCAGAACATTCAAAAGAGCGGTGCTGACTTGGAAGGTTGGAGTGGGATAGGGTGGGATGAGAGTAAATGGGGAAATCCACTATGATCCCCTGTAGTTGGATGGTCCCAAGGCAGAAGAGGAGGCTTTCTTCCTCCAGGCTTCTGGTGGCTCAGATTTGGCGATGGAGCAGGCCCAGGACCCGCATGTCCTTGGCAGAGTGGGAAGGGGAGTTAAAGTGCTCAGCCACAAGGCGATGGAGTTGTTCAATGTGGCTGTCCCAGAGATGTTCTCTGAAATGATCCAAAGTTGACCTCCTGCCTCGCCAATGTAGAGAAGACCACAGTGGGTTTAATGGATGCAGTAGATGAGGCGTTTTGTCTCCTTTTATCACCTTTCACTTTAAACCCCACCTTCATCTACCTATCGCAATCCCAGCTACCTCCCCCCTGTCACACCCCCTTCCCATTTATCTCTCAGCCCCCTTGGCCCATAAGCTTCATTCCTGATGAAGGGCTTATGCCCGAAACATCGATTTATCTGCTCTTAGTATGCTGCCTGGCTGTGCTTTTCCATCACCACACTCTTCGCCTCTGATCTCGAGCATCTGTAGTCCCCATTTTCTCCTCACACCTTGATGGCTTGCATGACTCAGATTTGTAACGGTTACTTCAAATACAACAAAAACTGTCGTGTACTCAAACAGCATTAAAGAAAACCAATACATTGTGGTCACTGTTCCCAAAATGTCCTTTCCGGCAAAATTTTCAATTAGCTCTTCTGATCACTCATCACCAATTCCTAAATAACCTGATCTCGAGCTCAGTGATCAACATAATGTTCATGTAAACCATCTCACACGTGGTCATGAAATCCATTTTTCCCAGCATTAGCATTCAATTGGGTTAACACAGTTCAGACGTAATTTAAACATATATCATTACTGCAGTACCCACAAATGTGTATATCTCATTTCCTGTTTTATAACATGTCCAGCATTTGTATTGCAGCTTTCACTTTGATAATAGACAATAGACAATAGGTGCAGGAGTAGTCCATTCAGCCCTTCGAAACTGCACCGCCATTCAATATGATCATGGTTGATCATCCTTAATCAGTATTCGCTCCCTGCCTTATCTCCATAACCCTTGATTCCACTATCTTTGAGAGCTCTATCCAACTCTTTCTTAAATGAATCCAGAGACTGGGCCTCCACTGTCCTCTGGGGCAGAGCATTCCACACAGACACCACTCTCGGGGTGAAGACGTTTCTCCTCATCTCTGTCCTAAATGGTCTACCCCGTATTTTTAAGCTGTGTCCTCTGGTTCGGCACTCACCCATCAGCGGGAACATGTTTCCTGCTGCCAGAGTGTCCAATCCTTTCATAATCTTATACGTCTCAATCATATCCCCTCTCAGTCTTCTAAACTCAAGGGTATACAAGCCCAGTCGCTTCAGTGTTTCAGTGTAAGGTACTCCCGCCATTCCAGGAAATGACCTCGTGAACCAACGCTGCACTCCCTCAATAGCCAGAATGTCTTTCCTCAAATTTGGCGACCAGAACTGCACACAGTACTCCAGGTGTGGTCTCACCAGGGCCCTGTACAGCTGCAGAAGCACCTCTTTGCTTCTATACTCAATTCCTCTTGTTATGAAGGCCAGCATGCTATTAGCCTTCTTCACTACCTGTTGTACCTGCATGCTTGCCTTCATGGACTGGTGTACAAGAACACCCAGATATCTCTGTACTGCCCCTTTACCTAAATTAATTCCATTGAGGTAGTCATCTGCCTTCCTGTTCTTGCCACCAAAGTGGATAACTATACATTTATCCACATTAAATTGCATCTGCCATGCATCTGCCCACTCACCTAACTTGTCCAGGTCACCCTGTAATCTCCTAACATCCTCATCACATTTCACCCTGCCACCCAGCTTTGTATCATCAGCAAATTTGCTAATGTTATTGCTGATACCATCTTCTATATCATTAACATATATAACTCCCATCAATGTTTGCTCCTCCTTGCTGTTTTTCCGCTCCACCTTACTAGATTCTGTGGAATCTGAGCGATGTGGGCTCTGGGGAGATTAATGGCAGTGATCATCTCGCCACATCATTTATGATCTTCGCAAACTTTCATTTCTCCAGATCTCCCGTTATGCTGATGGAGTAGAGAAGGACAATGATCTTCCAACAATGCTCTGTATTCTCCCAGAGAGCTGAGACTGCTCTAACCTGGGTGGGAACATTACAGCAGGCTGGTAAAGTGTTGCTGCTGCTGTACAGGGAGATCACATCTGGAGTAGTGTGTACAGGTTTAGCCTCTTCTATGAAGAAAGGATGTTGTTATATTGGAAGCAGTTCAGAGATGGTTCCCTCAACTGGTTCCTGCAATGAAGGCGCTAGATTATAACGAAAAGATGATCAGGTTGACCCAGTAGTCAATTACACAGATAGTGGAGGAATCCATTCAGTTCTCCAGCCTGTTACACAGGAACAACAGGAGGATATTCAGGCCTTCGACCCTGTTACACCAAAACAGGACGAGACCATTCAGTCCCTTGAGCCTGATATACATTTACAGAAGGAGGCCAATCAGCCCCTCGAGCCTATAACACTGGACCCCGAGTAGGCCATGCTGCACCAGTATCCTGTTAAACAACAACAGGATCAGTCCATTCAGCCTCCTCAAGTCTGTAACATAGGAACTGGAAGAGGTCACACAGTGACAGGAGATTGTTACACTGGGATAACACGAGGCCATTCAGACCCACCGAGTCTATTGCAAGGGAATTGGATAATGATAAAAACTATCTGAGACTTCTTTAATGAGAAATGAAGAGGTAATGTAGACACGTGTCTGTTGTAGTATGTGAACAAGAGAAGAACAATCAATCCCTTGTTCCCATCTCCGGGATACATGAGGAGACCGTTCAGTATTTCCACCTGTTATGAGAAGACCCATCAGCCCCTCAAAATGTTACACAGCAACGGGAAGATTCCATAATCTCCCAATCCTCTAAAGCATCAACAGGAGGAGGTCATTCTGACCTTGGAGACGGGCAACATGGGAACACCAGAAAGACATCAGCTCATCGATTTTGATGATGAGTCCATTCAGTGACACATGGCTCTTACACAGCAATTGGAGCATATCTCTTAAAGTCTTGTGCCCATTAAACAGGAATTCAAAGAAAATGTAAAGGTTTTCGAAAATGAAGAACTTATAATAATGGTATACATTAGGTACTAAAGTGTGACAATAAACTATTATAATTTATGGCAAATTGTAAGAGTCCATTGTTCAGGACATTTGCAAAGTTAAACCACAATCCATCAGAGTCAACATGGTTTTACGAAGGCTAAACCGTGTCTGAATTGTTTGCTTGAATTATTTGAAGATGTCACAAACAAGGTGGGTCGTGGAAATCCTGGAGATGGAACATATCTGGTCTTCCTGAAGTCATCGGATATGTCGCTTCTCCAAAGAGTAAGTGGTAAGATCAGACAACATGAGTTTAGGAGTAATTAATTAGCTTGGATGGAGGAATGGTTAACCAACAAAATGGAGTCAGATGGAATAAATGTGTCATTTTCTTTTGGCAAATGCAGTTTGTGGGCTGCCATTGATTTCAGGACTCATGCCTCAACCATTTGCGATCGATGGTATTACTGCACTCGGTTGATGGGATAGAAAATACAATGTCACATTTTCAGATGACACTAGCATTGGTGGGAAATTACTTCGGAATGATGATGCAAGAGATTTAAAACCATATGGATAGGTTTGGTGAATTTGCCAACATTTGGCAAGGAAAATTAAAGTGAATAAATATGGGGCTATTCAAGTTGTCCAGTATAATAGAAAGACAAATTATTATCTAAATGGAGAGAAAGTTCAAAGTGCTTAGGCGCAGTGGGATCTGGGTGTCTGCTTGCATATCACAGAAAACCTGCCTGCAGATACTGCAAGTAATGAGAAATGCCAGCATAATTTCAGTGCTTATTTATGAAAGGATAGAGTAGAAAGGTAGGGAGTGTTGGTGCAGCTAAGCAAAGCATTAGTGAGGCTGCAACTGGAGTACAGTTTGGGTGTCCTGCAGAATGTGGCATTTCCATTGGAGGCAATTCAGAAAAGCTTCATTAGATTGATTCCATATTTGAAGTGTTTGTCTAATGAAGAGAAATTGAGCAGTTTAGGCCTATACTCTCCAGTTTATAAGAATGAAAAGAGATCTCATTGAGGTCTGTAAAATGCTAAAAGTAATTGAATGTGTAGAAATGGAGTGGATTTTGTTTTCATGTGGCGCAATCTACAACAAGAGGCTAGAGTTTTAGGATGGAGAGATGGCAGGAAAGTGGAACAGAGACCGTGTTGACATCAGCCTCATCGAGGGGTTGGAGTCCTCACAGATGCTCCTTGTTCTTATTCAACTCTTCGACTGTGTTGCCCAGGAATGGGGAAGGACTGGGTATCATACAGAAGCAGGCACTCAGGATAAATCAGTCTCAATCAGTTAGACAGAACGTAACCCGTAGGGTCAAAGAATAACCAGTACTTGGTTCTCAACTATTTACAGTCTATATTAATGATCAGGAGGATGGAACAGTTATACAGATGCTGAGTTTAGTGATGTCGCTGTGGTAAGCAAGAGATTAAAAGATCAAGAGAGGGTGGGGAGTCTGCAAATAGATTCAGAGAGGTAAAGGCAATGGATAATAGTTTGGCAGGTGGAATTTAACATGACATAACATGTCATTTCATTTATAGGAATAACGGAAAGCAATATGTTACTGAAATGGAAAGGGATTACAGGACTTAATGATACTGTGTACTCGGGGGTTCACTCAGACCCGTTTAGACATGGGGGGCTTTGCTCCATCCCTGATCGTCAACTCCCAGACACTCCAAGTGACCCCATTGCTCTCCGTACACATGGACAACTTTGATGTTGATTGGTGGTGGGGATGGTGTTTTGAAACGTGCATCAAGGGGAGGCCTTTATCCAAGATACGTTCATTTCTTCCTACGTGGAGACCCAATGACGATGGGAATGGCTGACTGCTTCTGAATGAGGAGGCCGTGACTGCTGCCAGGACAGTGGGTTTTCACCAACATGATGTACTGTGTATGGGTACACTGTAACATTAATAGAGAGAGAGCTCCTTCAGTTCCTCTACCTCTCCCCATTGACATGGGTTCTCTGCAGATGCCATGCACACTATCGGGAATCCCACTATACCACTGGATACACCCAGCAGCTCCCTGCTGTGGGAAAAACAATGTATTTACCTCATCCACTATATATATCCTCCATCACCGAATGGTGACATTGATGTTGAGATATTGGGAAATGACGGATATGTCACCTAGTTCTGCCTGGAAAGTTATGGATTATAGAAACTGAATGAAACTGTGACCCTAACAGCCACTGGCAGCACCATCCTCCCCCTGGTGTGATGCGGCAGGACGTGTTGAAGGAGATGACACCGCTTTGTGCCCAGCTCCTTGTTTAGTCAGGGTCCCCTCAGTATCTGTTCCTGGTTTAAGTGTAGCCTGGGAAGTTGATCCTGGAATACTTGGAGTGGATACAGCAGATCCCTTTCCCCACACACACTCACTCCGTGGCTTCAGAGCTTCCCCTCTCTGCAGCCTCTGCTTCATGTGTTGTTCATATTGCAGGCTCAGATGCTGTAAATACAGTCCCCATGCTCCATCCACAGTTGAGTCACGAAATCCTCAGGTCTCCCTGAATGTCTGAGGCAGCTTACAGCACAACTTCCAGCAAACCATCCCCAGCCACTCCACTAAATTTTTAATAACAGGGGTCAGTCAGAGACCCCTTGGCTACAAGTGTTGTGGACCAGACCAGATTCCCGCAAAATATTTTAAGAAGGCCGCTTAGACTCAAATCTTTCCTTATTTTGAATAGACGGGAAGCGTGCTTTCTAGATATATTGTGACTGGTCAACCTACTCGACATGAAGCAAAATATAATCTATTCAAATACTTTAGTTAAAATACAATCAAAGAAAAGAAAAATGAGGGATGGCTTATATGTTGGAACACTTACACAAACAATAGATACCATACCATCTTGGTTTACACCGCTTGGCACAAAGATATATTCAAATGTATTCAGATGCTTACAGCAGTTTTCCAATCCAGGAGGAAACAACATCAACAGAGATCTCAGAGAGAAAAGCAGCTGGGGATCATGTATTGAAACTTCCAACCCTTCTGGGATCCCCAGCAGCTTCTTAATGCTGCAGCTAAAAACAAAACGAGAAAACCTGATCTGGGAGAGCTGGCCACTGCCCTTCCATTGTTACCACCGTTTTAATGAAACCTAAAGGCTTTCTCAGTTAGTTACTTAAACTGTTTTCAGACAGCAGTTCCGCACCTCTGTCTTTAAAACTTCTCTTCAAAAAAATAACCCAAGAGAAAATCACCTTTTTACAGTGATAGTATGCTCACAACTCCACCATCAATAAAATGATCCATCAATCTACAGAAATGGATTCATTTTAGACCTCCTAACCTTCCTCTAGTAGCAGACTGAAATGCATATATATTACGTTGACTCTGAGCATACAAATGTTCACAACTAGATTCGATTTCAGTCATTTTACTCCTGCCACAGAATGCCTTTGTCTTTTTTCATCCAAGTCTCTACAACGTGTCAAAACATAGGTTTTCTTGCCCTGTCAACTGTATAATTTCACATTGAATGGCAGCAATAATAAGCTCAATCGAAACAGACTGGTATTATTCTCTCCAAACCTCTCCAAAAACTTTAAGGGGTCACGATCAGTGATAAAAAAAATGTTCCAGGTATGTTGTTCACAATTTAAAAGCTGAAATGTTGTAATGCCAACGTCAAGCTCAAGGCCTCCTTCCCCATTGTGGAATAAACCTGTTGATGTTTCCACTGGACACTTCAACCACACGTTACATAATGGAGCACTTCTCATCTCTCCAATACTCCCTCTGAATGACATAGCTCCTCATATTTCAGCATTAAAGAATTACATGCTGCTATGCCTCTCAATGCTGTAACCTCTTTACTGGCTTCTCCTGGCCTATGCCAATAAACCTTACTCTCACAGGGATATGATTTAAGAAGATCTTGCACATTCTTCTCAATCCCTCACAGAAACCAAACTTTGGTTTCAGAACTAAGTCAGCATCAGCTGCCATTTCAGCTTCTAACCTTGGCATTGTAACTCTCTGCTCTTCCCCACGAGTTCTCACGGCTGCAGGAAGTGAATTGTTGAGCTTCTCCAAAATAAGAATCTCTCTAAGAGTGTCATTGGTTTGCTCAGTTTTTAATATCCTTACCCACCTTTCAAAATTATTATTTTTGATTCTTTCAAAGTCAATGTGCGTTTAACCAAGGACGCTATTTTAGATTCCTGAAACGCTGTCTGTTGCCTTCTGGCACGAGCTCACATGCACTTCAGATGGCTTTCTACATCTCCTCATACTCCTCAGATACCTCCTCCGATAGGATGCAAATACCAGCAGCTTTGTTTGGATCAACTAAATCCATATGGTCACTGGGCACTGCATTTGTTTAGCCACTTTCTCAAATGAAATTAAAAAGGCTTCCCCGTCCTTCTCATCAAATTTAGATAATGCCTGGATGTATCTAAACAGATTCCCATCAGACCTTTGGCTACTATAAGGTTGCTCATCCTCACTCACCTCCTCATCCAACCTACAGCCTACCTTCATCACTGCCTTCCATGTCCACTTCCCTCTCTAATTGCTAACTTTTGAAGTTGAAACTCTCTGCTTTTCTTCTCTTTTTCTCTTTCTCTTCTCCATGTCCTTTTCTTTTATTTCTACTTTTCATCATAATTCAAACTGTTTCAATTCTTTCTCATGTTCACGGTGCCTCATTTGAAATTGAATTCGAGCCATTTCTAAAGAGTCTGATGTCAGATCCTCCAAATGTAATTATTGAGCTATAACTGTAATTATCTCTCATTTTCTCACAGACAAACGCAGCCCCAACTTCAGCTTGTCTGCCAATTCCTACAGCTTTGTCTTAAATAACTTTTGTAAAACTTTAATTCTTCCACACACGGAAAATTCTTAGTGACTGAAAGAATCTTTATACACAAAGCACTGTTAAACCAACCGAATTCAACATCTGGAACAAAAGACACTGAAAAATATCATACACGACATTGGAACCCAATAGCCTCCAGTGTCTGCATGAGCTTATTCTGGATGCTCTGGTTTCCCCCACAATCCAAAGATGAGCGTGTCAGGTAAATTGGCCATGCTTAGTTGTTCATAGTTTTCAGGGATGTGTGGGTTAGGTGCCTTAGTCGGGGTAAATGTGTCATATTAGGGTAGAGGAATTGGCCTGTGTAGGTTAATCCTTGGTGGGTCGGGTGTAGACGTGTTGGATCAAATAACCTGTTTGTACGCTGTAGGGATTGTAATTCTAAACCCAATTAACGATTTAGAACCAGACAAGAGACCCCAGTTTGCTATAGACCAACCAAACTGTCTCAAACTATTTTAAGAAGGTAGCATGAATGCCAACTTTGCCTTAATAACAAGATAGATGGGAATTGGATGTCCCAGATGTGATTCCACTCATCAAACCACTCACCATTATGCAAAACACACTATATTTAAACACTCTAATGAAAATCCATACAAAATGAAGAGGAATTTAGAATAACTTAGCTATTGGAAACCTTAACTGAATGATGGACACAGACCCTGCTACAAATGAACTGTTCCAATATACTAATATCACCTAAACACGCCCTTTGGCAAAAATGAGCATTCAGACATACTTTCTTGCATACAGTTCTCCAGTCCAGGAGGAAACAGTATCAAGTGAGGTTTCAGAGAGAATAGCAGCTAGGGATAATTTATTAAAACTTCCAATCCTTCCGGGACCCAAGCACCTGGTGACTGTGACATCTGCAAGGAAAAAAACTATAAAGCCTGGTCTGTGCCAGCTGGCCATTGTTACTACTATTTATTAAAAAACCATAAAAGTCTCAAAAGTTTTTTCGTTGAGCCGTTTTCAATAGGCACTTTGGCCTTTAAGACCTCTTACTGAAAAAAGGAGAAAATAACCTTTTCTTTAAAAAAAAGTGACAGCATTGCTACATAATTTAAATGACTGTTCCTTTATTCAAGGGGCTTCCTCGTGTTCCTGACCGCGTGATCACCTGAGAGGGACAAACACAGGCACAGACCAAGTTACAAGGATGTGTCTCATAACTTCTGAAACACGCCTGTCCATGGGCCATCACATGGGACATACCGGGAAGTGAACAACAGCCTGACACACACCATTTCACTGTTTCTGATCTACACAATGTCAGCACTCGATACACTAGGGAGCAAAAACCCAAGGCCAGGGAAAGATACAGAGGGACAGAGAGATTCACATTAAAGACAGAAACAGGCAGTTAATTAACTGGGAGGAGGTTGTGGAAATATGGGGAAAATTATTGGGCCGTGGGACTAACTGGAGAAGTGAGATCTTCGAGAGTAAAATTACAAGAATGAGAACATTCAATAAAGGCATTGTCAGATCAGCAGAAATAGTTTGTTACATCAAATTCTGAATTTACTTCACAGAACATCACAAACAACATAAACTGGGACAAGATGACAGCCCAGCATGGAGAGCTGTGCAGAGCAGGCTAGTGTGTTGCTCAGTAAACTGCACTATCTGCCCAGCATGGAGAGCATTGCAAACTTTACTATCATATGCAAACTATACTCGCAACAGATTACTGCCTACAATGGGAAGGTTTGCTGCGTGTATGTGTTCATCAGAAACTGAGGGACAGTGCGTGTGTGTGTGCGTGATTGGTGTGGTTGAATGTGAAACTCAGTGTTTGAGAAGGAACGCACATGGAAGAAATTATTTTAAATACGAACAACTGGCAGGCTTTTTGTTAATCAACAGAGAGAGAACGAGAGAAGTTTCATGGACAGATGAGATAAAGTGTTTGAGAATGTTAAAATAAAGCCATTGCCAGACACAACAGCAATATACATCGGTGTGTACATGAATGACAGATGGATGGGAGTTTGGTGTGAGTTCGAATCAGATTTGCTTCAACAGGTTTGAAGCCGGGAGCGTCAGCAGCAGATTATTAACTTCATTAAGACGGTATTTCATAGCTCAAGGTTCAAACAGCAGATGGAATACACCAGTGAGATATATCCTGGAGTGGTGAGTTTTTCAAGTTAGAAATGGTCAGGGTATGGTGTCAGGAATCAGCTCATGGTCAAAGGGATCTCCCACAGTTGTGACTTGTCTGCTTCTGCAGCAGATATTAGCCAGGGATGGGATGGAAGTGGAGTTTGTAAACAGAACAGTGGAGAGTGACCTCCATGCTGTTAATATTTAAATACCAAAGGCGATGATACAATAAAATGTAGTTCTCCACTGAAACTGAGTAGGGCAACATAGAGACCCATGAGTAACACTGCCAGAGCAGAGAGGGAGACAGTAATTGAACACCTTCTTTGATGTAGTTAGTAGTGGTCTGCAGAGTGAATATCTGGATTGAGAATTTCAACAGGAACAATAATAGTGACAAGAAGGGTAGACTATATGAAGGAACAGTAATACAGTCATAACCGGTTTATAGAAAAAAAAATCTGGACAGTGACACTTACCAGGAACACCAACGATAGCCAGGAAAGGATCATAAAAATATTGAATAATGAGAAGAGCGTAATAGATCCGTGATGATAATGACCACCAATAAAATGCAGAAAGATACGAAACATAATCGGATAAACTCCTATCTATTTTTGGAACGTGCCAGTCTAATGCTCCTAGATTCGGATACATTTTTGGAACATTCCAATCTAATTTTCTCAGATTCGGATCTCTCCGCCCCCTCTCTCTAAATCTGCCGATCCCTTTCAGTGCTGTCAGTGATGCTCCCGCTCATGTTATGGGATAACACATTGAACGGCGCCCATTTATCATTAAAGATGGAAACCCTCCACTGGGATAATTAGAATCCATGGAAATTGGTAGTAATCACAGCCACAGAACAAACACTGGGAAACTGAGCAAAGGCTACAACAACGGATGAATGGGCACTGCACAACAATCAACAGACAGGAGTGTTCCCTTCCAGTTGGGGAATACTTCAGTGGTCCAGGACATTCAACCTCCGACCTTCTGGTGACCATCCTTCAAGGCGGCCTTCAGGACAGGCAGCAGCGAACAGTGGCCGAGCAGAGGCTGATAGCTATTTTCAGTACTCATAGGGAGAGCCTCAGCCGGGACAGTGGGTTCACGTCACATTACAGGTGACCCCCATTGCACTGTATACACACACACACACACACAAACACACACACACTCCTATACACACACATGCATACGGACACACATGTACACAGACACTCACACATACGCTTACAGACACCCACACTCAGACAGGCATCCGATCAGAGATTTAGACCACTCTGCACTCATGCACACACATATACACTCTCTCTCACTGATACTCAACCCCCCCCCCACCCCAGCCACGCAAACACACACATGCACCCCTCACAGACTTAAGAAAGTCTACATCACTCACACACATATACACTCCCTCTCAACCAAGACAAACACACACACACAAACAAACAGACAAAGACCCACATGCACACATATATTTTATGGGGTGAATTTGTACTTGCAGAGCTACATTGTACTTTGCTCAAAAACTGCATGAATTCATGTAAACCTCTGAGCTCAAAAACTGCATGAATTCATGTAAAACTCTGTAATCTCACTTTTCAGATTAGAATCAATCTAAACATCATGGAATAGACATAGAACACAGGGGGCTAACACCTTCAACATATTGTCTAGGTATCACTCAATGTTACAGCTAACCTGAGAATGCAACTTTAAAAGAAAAAGGTTTTGTGATTTACACATGAAAGAAATGAAACTATCATGGTATTCGAACAGATGAAAGACTCAAAAGACAATCAAGGTATCTTTCAATGTATAATTTCAGTTACATCACCCTGTAAATTTTTGCTATAAATTCTGTGCCTTAGAAGTGTGGCTTCCACTATCACCTGATGAAGGAGCGGCGCTCCGAAAGCTAATGTGCTTCCAATTAAACCTATTGGACTATAACCTGGTGCTGTGTGATTTTTAACTTTGTACACCTCAGTCCAACACCAGCATCTCCAAATCATGACTAAACAAACAGGCTCAGTTAACCAGTTCCACACATCACTTTTCATATCACTATAAAAGGGAATATTTACTGGGTTTGGATGGAATGGATGAGGGTTGCTGAGGGATGGACCATAACTCTTTAAACCTTTTAAATCTTTTTTAAACTTGTATATGAGAGTATTAACAAGACACTACAGGGGTCTATATATGTTCCGCTCTGTTTATGAAAGGAGGCAATTATAAAATAACAGATTGGCTGCATAAAAAAACCTCGGGTGGGTAAGTTTTTAGATCCCTGAACACAAAGTACAGTACTTATTGACCAGTTGTGAGGCTACTCCTGGTTTTAAGTGCCCTGTTATCAAATCCTTTCATAACCTTGAGACAGAGCAATGAGACTGCTGCTCAGCAACAGGCCGAAGCAATTCTGTCCCAATGGGCCTCTTACAGAGGGATAAGAGAAGGCCATTCAGCCCATATTAGCCTGTTGCTACTTGAAAAGGTGGAAATCTAGAATATTGGCACATTTTTCCAACAGAATCATTCAAAACAAAGAGCTGTGTTGCTGCAGCTGTATGAAGTGTTACTGAGAGGGCACCTGGAGTACATTGTGTTGTTTGTGTTTCTGTGAGAAGGGATGGACTTCCATCAGATACAGTTGAATGGCTGCTCGTAATCCATGGCTTGCTGTGTCATTTAATGTCTTGGGTCTGTTACACTGGGACATGAGGAGGCCATTCAGACTCTTGAGCCTGGTCCAGAGGGTCTGGAAGTATTTATTTAACTTTCAAGTCTGTTACGCATAAATATTAGTTTTAAATTAGTTTTGGAATCGGAAAGACCTACGGTAAATATTAAAGTTCTAACTTTGAACAAGGCCAATTTTGAAAGTGTTATGGAGACCTGTGAAAGGCTGATTGCAATAACCTATTCACAGGTAAAGGGATGGTTGGAAAATGCAAGGCCATTAAACTGGGTTTCAGAGAGTCCAGAGCCAACGTGTTCCCATTGGTGAGATGGGCAAGGCTGGTGGGTGCAGGGAGTGTTGGATGGCTAGATATATTGATGCTCTTGGCAAGGGAAGGAAGGAGGCATATGTCGGGTAAACAGAGCTGAGATCAAGTGAATCCCGAGAGGTGTATAAGTGCAGCAAGTGTATAGTCAATGAGGAAATCGGGCCAGAAAAATGAGGACAAGGCTTGGTTTCAGAAATAGGGTTAATGAGGCATTGAAGAAATTCTACACATCCGTTTATGGGAAAAGATTAACTCGGGAGAAAATATGGCCCCTTAAAGATCAATAAGGCTACCTATGTATGGAACCACATATACATAGGTTGGAGGGATAAGAAACAAGTATTTCTCCTCAGTATTTAATGTGGAGGAGGTTACAAGAGCGAGAGAATGAAGAAATATATAGTGATACCTTGAAAAGTGTCTATATTACAAGGAGGTGTTGGACATTTTAAAACACATAAAGGTGAACAAATCCCTGGAACCTGAGCAGTTGGGAAGCTAGGAAAGAGATTGCTCAGCATTTTGCTGATATATTTGTAACATTGATTTCCATAGGTGAGGTGTCAAAAGACTGGAGGGCAGCTAACGTTGTGTCATTATTTAAGAAAGTAAGGAAAAAAACAGGTAACTATAGATCGGTGAGCCTGACGTGAATGGTGACTAAATTGTTAGAGGCGATTTCGAGGAAAAGGATTGATGTGCATTTGGAAGGGCAAGGACTGAAGAGGGCTTTGTACATTGGAGATCACGTCTCACTGACACGGTGAAATTATTTGCGCAAGTGATGAAGATGATTGATGAAGGCAGGACAGTGGATGCTGTCTTTATGGAATTCAGTAAGAAAACCAAAATATTCAACATGGTAGACTGGTTAGCAAGGTCAGACTGCCTGGGATCCAGGGAGAGCTCGCCATTTATATCCAACATTTTCTTGAATATCGGAGACAGGGCGTGACAGTGGACATTTGTTCATTAAACTTGGAGACCTGTGACCAGTGGTATGCCGCAAAGATCAATACTAGGTCCACTCCTTTTGTCACTAATACAAATCAGTTGCATTTGAGTATATGATGTGTGATCAGTAAGTTTGTAGATAATACCAAATTTGTTGGTGTAGTCGTCAGTGAAGAATGATCTGTCAGATTATAATGGGACCTTGTTGAGGTGAACCGAGGAATGGCAGATGGAGTTTATTTTAGTTAAATGTGAGGTGTTGCATTTTGGCAAGACAGATCAGGGCAAGACATATAGGTAGGGTCCTGTCGAAATCTACCAATCAGGGAGAACTCCATCGAAATTATCGAATCCCTACAGTGAGGAAACAGCCTATCCGACCCATCAAGGCCACACCGAACCTCTAAACAGTATCCCACTGGACAAACACCAACCCTAAACCTCTGATCTTGCATTTCCCATGGCTAATCCGCCTCGCCTAAACATTCCTGGGTATTTTAGCATGGCCAATCTACCATTATCTGTATATCTTTATACTTGCAGAGGAAAACATAACATCTGGAGGAAACTCATGCAGACACGGGGAGAATGTGCAAACTCCATACAGGCAGTCATTCAAGGATGGAGTCAAACCCAGATCGCTGTGCTGTGAGGTAGCAATGCTAGTCACTGAGCTACTGTGTCACCGCGTGTTGCTGGTTCTCTGTTCCTTGAAAGTGCCGTCACAGGTAGATAGTAAAGTGAAGAAGGCACTTGGTGATCTTCCCTTTGCTGGTGCGTGCTTTGAGTCTAAGCCTTTGCAAGACATGTTACATCTGTCCAGGACATTGGTTTGGCCATTTTTGTAATATTGCCTTTAATTCTGGTCTCCCTGATGTCGGAAAGATGTTGTCAAACTTGAAAGGGTGCAGAAGAGATTTAAAAGAATATTGCAGAGGTTGGAGGGTTAGAGTTACAGGGAGAGTTTGAATAGGCTGGGACTACTTTCAAGTTTTGAGGCTGAGAGGGGACCTTAAAGAGGATTATAAAATCATGAGGGGCATAGACAACGTCAACGTCTTTTACCCAGGATAGGCGAGTCCAAAGGTTTAAGGTGAAAGGGGAAAGATTTAAAAAGAGAAATGAGGGACAACATTTTCACACAGAGACTGCTGTATGTATGGATGGATCAGCCAAAAGAGGTGGTGGAGACAGGTACAGTTACACCATTTAGAAGGCATTTGGATGGATACATGCATGGGAAGTGTTTAGAGGGAGATGGGCCAAGTCTTGGTAAGGGGGACGAGATTTATTTAGGATAGTTGGTCGGTATGGACGATCAGACGGAAAGGTATTTTTCAGTGCTGTACATCTCTGAGACTCTATTGCCTCTTGAGTGTATGACACAGGGACAGGAGGAGGCTATTCAGCTTCTGAATTCTGTCAGTCAGCTTGTTTGCTCAATTACTGTGAGTAAAACACAAAAATATATCATTCAGATTTTGATGGTGTTTTACAGAAACAGGAGAAAGGCTTTTAGTCAAGAGAAGCTGTAAGGAATGTGAAGAGGCCATTCAGTCCCTCAACTCCATTCCACAGGAGCAGCAGGTGAGGACAGAACTATTGCAGCCCGTTAGTCAGCAGCAAGAGGAGGACATCTACTATCGCAAACCTTGGATCAGGAGGCAGTCACTCAGCTGCCCAAGATTGGGACATAGGAACAGGAGGCAGTCATTCAGCTGCTTGAGACTGGGGCACAGGGACAGGAGGGAGTCACTCAGAGCTCGAAACTGGGGCACAGGAACATGAGGCAGTCATTCAACCGCTTGAGACGGGGACACAGGGACAGGAGGGAGTCACTCAGAGCTCGAAACTGGGACACAGGGAACTCTGGAGACTAGTGAGGCCCGAGGATCCTGTTACGCAGGAACAGGAGGAAGTGACTCAGTCCCCACCAGTATGGGACACTGGGAGAGAAGTGGAGTTTTCTTGGAACAAATAGAAGTATATGAATAAATTGCATTCGTGGTCCATTCAATCCTGCCCCACCATTCACAAAGACCACGTCTGATATGATTATGATTCCCTCATTCCATTTTACCGAGACTCCCCTCTCTGCAGCATCTGCTCCATTTGTAGGTCATGTTGCAGACCCAGATGCTGCAACAACACTCACCATGTCTCATCCAGAAGGATGGATCTAACAGGATGAGTCAGGATTTGAAAGGTCCAATCACAAGAATGAAAACACAAAATAAAGGTATTGCCAGATGTTTACTTCTCTCACATTCGCAATCCAACTCACAAAACCACCCCATCCATTACATATTCAGGATGGAGCACTGTGTAGGTCCGGCTAGTGTACTGCTGAATGCAACCCAGCAATACCCAGAGTGAAACTCTGTGCAGCCCACACCAATGCCTGATCCATAATCCTGGACTAAATATCCAGCGTGGGGAGCTGTGCACTGCACACTGGTTCATTCATATATAAGCCCAGGCTATTGCATTGTTCGGTAACACTGTGTTAGATCACTGCCCAGTGTGGGGAAACTTGCAGCCAACTTTGGAACTGACAGGATGTGCAGCTCCCATCCATTTACAGTTCCATATCTCCACTGTACTCCACTTGATAAGGGGTGCTGCGAATGTCAAAATCACTGCGAGGAAGAGATGTAAATGGAAACAAATTAAAACCAATAGTTCTGATAAAGACGCATATCACTCTAATATCTAAAGATGAAATAACTGAGATAATATCCAATGAGGTTTTGTGAACTAGGCAAAGAAGTAAGAGGGGGATGGTGATGTTATAGTGGTTGCATTATAAGCCTCTAGATAATCAATGGGAATTAGAGGAACAAATATGCAGGGAGGCTGGCGAGACTTGAAGGAGCAACAGGATTGTTATAATAGGTGATTTTAACTTTCCTAACAGAGACTGGGACTTCCAGATGATTAAGAACATAGATAGAACGTAATTTGTTAAGTGTGTTCAGAATAGTTTCCACAAGCAGCATGTAGAGGGTCCTACTGGGGAAGGGACAAACTCGACCTACTGTTGGGAAATAGGGTAGGAACGGTGACGGAGGTAAAGTGGGGGAGAATTTTGCGAAAAGTGACTAGAGCTTTATTAAATTTAAAATCGTTATGGTAGGGACAACATTGGTCCACGGATTCAAGTTCTAAGTTGGGGAAAGGCGTATTTTGTTGAAATTAGAGATGGGATTGCAAGGGATGATTGGAGTAGTTTGTTTCCAGGTAAAAGAATCCCGGACAACGGAGCGGGCTTCAAAAGTGAGATAGTTCGAGTTCAAGGTCTACAAGTTCCTGTGAGGGTGAAAGGAAAGTGAGGCTGGAAGAGAGAACCCTGGATGACAAGCGATGTTGAGGCTCTGACCAGCAAAAAATGAGGCGTCGCTCAGGTACAGGCATCTGGGACCAAGAGAATCTCTGGAGGTACACAGGGGATACAGGAGTTTACTGAAGAAAGAAAGCAGCAAGGTGAAAAGGGGGTATGAGATAGCCGTGGATGAGCAGAATGGTGTGAATCTAAATTCAGTATAGAAAAGAAAAAGAACAACCAGAGAGAGAATAGGACGCCGTACAATCCAAAATGGGCATGCATGTGTAAAACCTCAAGAGATGGTTGAGTCCCTCAATTCCCCCTCCGTGTTTAACATGAAGAAACACATGAGGACCTGTGACCTTTGGGACGTTAATTGACATATATTGGAGCAGTCCATATCATTAATGGTACTAATGGACATATTAGAATGCTTAAATTCAGATAAATCTCTTGGTCCTGACCAGACAAATCCAAGAGCACTGCAAGAGGTGAGAGAAGACAGTTCAGGGGCCAAGGACCCGGAAGGCTGGGCCGTAACAAACATGCCCTTATTCAAGAAGGGCTGCAAATAAATGCCTGGGAAATATAGACCAGTATGCTTCACATCTGTTTTCGGTAAACCCCTTGAGAAGGTTCTGAGAGATAAGATATGCATGCATTTGGAAAGACAGAATTTGACTTGGAGCCGTCAGCATAGCTTTGTGCGTGGCAGATCATGCCTTACACATTTTGTTAGAGGTTTTGAGGAAGTGACCAGAAAGGTTGACAAGGGCAGGGTGGTGGACATAGTCTATATGGATTTCAGTAAGACCTTTGATAAGGTTCCACATGGTAGGCCGCTCTGAAAGGTTAGATCGCATGGACTCCAATGTAAACTGGCAAATTGGCGACACAATTGGCTTGACGTTATGAAGCAAATGGCTATGGTGGAGGTATGCTAGTCGGACTGGAGGCCTGTGACTAGTGGAGTGCCTCATTGGTCGGTCATGGGCCCATTGCTGTTTGTTCTCTATATCAATGGTTTGTACCAGAGTGCACAGCGCAAGGTTAGTAAGTTTGCAGATGACACTAAATTAGGAGGCATCATTTACAGTGAGGAACATTGTCAGAAATTGCAGCAGTACACTGGTAAGCTGGGGAAGTGAGCTGAGAATGAGCAAATGGGTTTAATAAAGATAAATGTGACGTCTTGCATTATGGAAAGTCAAATCCAGGTTGGAGTTTAATGATGAATGAGAGAGTCTTAAGGAGTGTAGTGGAACAAAAGTACGTTGGAGATCAGGTGCACGGTTGTCTGAAATTTGAGCCCCAGATACACAGGACAGTGAAGAAGGCTGTTGGGGTACACTGGCCTTCATCAGGGCATTGAGTATATACGTTGGGATGTTATGTTCCTGTTGTACAGGATGATGGTAAGGCTGCAGTTGGAGTATTGTGTTCAGCTTTGTTCACTTTGTTCTAGAAAGGATATTATTGCCCGAGAAAGAGTGTAGAAGAAATTTACAAAGATGTTTCCTGAGCTAAAGGCTCTAAGTTATAGGCAGAGGTTGGACAGGTTAGAACTTATTTCCTTACAGCGTAGGAAACTGAGAGGGTTCTTATAGAAGTGTAACTCTTATAAAATCATGAGCGACGTACCTGGGGTGAATACTTCAAATTTTTTCCCAAGGTTGGGGAATCGAGGATGAGAGGGCATCCATTAATATTTGGAAAGGAAAAACAATATAAAAAGGAACCTGAGGGTCAACGTTTTTACACAGAGTGTGGTACGCATATGGACTGAGCTGCCAGTGGAAGTGGTAAAGGTGGGTACAATAACAACATTGAAAAGGCATTTGGACAAATACACAGATAGAAAAGGATTAGGGGGATACAGAACAAGGGCAGAGAAATGGGGTGAGTGTAGATACAGAGCAAGGGCAGGGAAATGGGGTGAGTGTGGATGCAGAGTAAGGGCAGGGAAATGGGGTGAGCGTGGATACAGAGCAAGGGCAGGGAAATGGGGTGAGTGTAGATACAGAGCAAGGGCAGGGAAATGGGGTGAGTGTGGATACAGAGCAAGGGCAGGGAAATGGGGTGAGTGTGGATACAGAGCAAGGGCAGCGAAATGGGGTGAGTGTGGATACAGAGCAAGGGCAGGGAAATGGGGTGAGTGTGGATACAGAGCAAGGGCAGGGAAATGGGGTGAGTGTGGATACAGAGCAAGGGCAGGGAAATGGGGTGAGTGTGGATACAGAGCAAGGGCAGGGAAATGGGGTGAGTGTGGATGGACACTTTGGTTGGCATGGACCAGCTGGGCCAAATGGCCAGCCATACTGGCATTTTAGTGCAGTATGACTGTAAGTGAGTGTGTTTTGGAGTGGAGACAGAGCGGGTGAGACTGAGAAAATATGTCATGGAAGGATATGTTCACAGGTTTCAGAATGCTGAAATGAAGACATTTCGATAGCATCATGCAACACGGGTCGGTATTATGAAGAATTATGAGTGAATGGGATATTGCTGTGAGTTCAGGCGATGGAGAGTTTTGGATGAGCATTTGTTCTGCAGCTTTGTAACTGGGAGTGAGGACAGCAGAGTCTTCGCCTCACTGGGCTGAATCAAACAAAAACTCTCTCAGTCACATTTTCATTGTGTGTCAGAGGGGTTGTCTCCATGAGGCCGAGCTAGTTTCCTGGTGCCATCTTACCAAACTCATCTCATTAACTACCCAGCCCACTCCATAGTGTCCCTCCCATTCAATGCCAGCCCGGTTCTCCCACCCATCATGACTGGAGGTACTCACAGTCGCCTGGATGCCCCTGGATATTCAGTGATTCCTGGCAATGATGTCATCTCTAAAAGGCTAATTGTCACACGGTTGAACTTTCTCAGTTTGGAGTTGCCCTGCACAGTTTACCCGAGCATGGCAGCTAAGGGGAAATTACACCACAGTTTGTTGACAGCAGCACGAAGGTCATGGTGGATGGGCTAGTACAGAGGGGGACCATTCTCTTCCCAGAAGGGGCCACACCACCAGACCCACCGAGCGTGGTCTGCCTGCACCACCCAGCTCAGTGCAGTATCTGCGGTATGAAGAAATGCCCAGCAATACAGGACATGCATCAATAACCTTCCCCCTTTGTCAGGATAAGGGTCACCGTATTCTCTCTGCTCCCTCACACTCACTGTATATCTGTTATAGCACCGACCATCGAACAAGGCTCATGCTCCACCATTCTCGCTACTGCATGCATCATCTTCCCTCTCTTTCTCTCTTGCATTTCTAGTGCCCCCTACACAGTTATAGAATATGCTGGAGAAAGCCAATTATGGAATGTTCCAGATAATGTTCCAACTTATTCCCAGCTTCAGGAAATCGGCTGTGCCCCAGTGTGTAACACGTAAGACGATGGAGTCGAGATGTACGTTTTTCAAATCACACACAATTAAAATCCATCATGAGGCCATTCAGTGCTTCAAATATGCACAAACATTCATTCCGGTCGGTGGTGATTTGATGGTTTTCTCCGCTCCATGTCACAGGATGTTTCATTCATTCAACCGCCAGCTTCCTGTTACCGAGCAGATGATTCTCAGAAGTTTGTTTTTACCCCGGGTTTCTTCCAGCATGTGTTCAGAAGGCATTTCACATGGGGACGGAATCTCCGAACAATATATTTCATCTGCTTTATAAATTCATGCAGCAGCCAGCATGCTTTCCACAGACCAATCAAAAACATGCACTTATTTCATGGTTATCGATATCTAATCACAATTAGTCATTCTTGTGATTTCACTTGTCTCACCTTATTGTATTCAGCCAAAGACACCTTCCAAACACTTGTCTCAATATAAAATACAATTTCTAGCAGAGAACGTTTTGATCCTCAGCCGTTATCATGACCGTTACATCAAATATACATTTTACCTTGTCATGAATGTTTCTCTTGCCCTTTGTCTGTGACTGATTCTGTGTGTAACAGTTACACAGTCTCCCACTCAGTTGGCTGGATGGTTGGTTTGTGATGCAGAGGGAGGACACCAGCGCAGGTTCAATTCCCCACACTGACAGAGGTTACCATGAAGGGGATGCTCTCTCAACCTTACCCCATCACCCATGTGGTGATCTTCAGCGTAAACCACCATGAGTGGTCTATCTAGTGAGAGTTCTTTGGGACTCTATTCTATCAATGTTAGCATTTAAATTTTTTTAACAAATAGTTTTATTGAAGAAGAGACTTTTATTATTATATTAAACCAATAACAAAGCAACTCAAATAACAGAACAAAATTACACCCTTGTGCATGTAGATACAAAACAAGTTAAAGTCTATAAACGGACAGAAGAAAAACAAAAATAAACAAATAATTCGGCTCAGTATAACACAATGATAGCTCTCATTCTTCAAGAGCATTACACATTCATATGTTTATAATCCTTCATATTTGATTCATTAGACAATATCGTCATGGCTATATAAATGCCCTTTTTAAAGTTGCAGGTAAGCCTGTATCGCGGTAATCCAAAAAGGGCTGTCATATCTTATATAAATCTGCTTTTCGGTGCACCACACTGGTGAGAAAGTCCAAAGGGATATTCTCCATGACGAGCTTACAACGACCCAACAGACCCGGGGGCTTTTCAGACATCCAACACAACCGAATATTCTTCCTAGCACAGGAAGTATGGGGGAGATATTAAACGAGTATTTTGCATCAGTATTTACTGTAGAAAAGGATATGGAAGTCGTAACATGTAGGGAAATAGATGGTGACACCTTTGAAATTGTCCATATTACAGAGGTGAAAGTGTTCGATGTCTTGAAATGGGTCCCCAGGACCTGATCAGGTGTACCCTAGAACTCTGTGGGAAGCTAGAGAAGTGATGTTGGGCCTCTTGCTGAGATATTTGTAATATGGATAGTCACAGGTGAGGTGCCGGAAGACTGGACATTGGCTAACGTGGTGCCACTGTTTAAGTAGGGCGGTTAGGACAAGCCAGGGAACTATAGACCAATGAGCCTGATGTTGGTGGTGTGCAAGTTGTTGGAGGGAATCCTGAGGGACAGGATGTGCATGTATTTGGAAAGGCAAGGACTTATTAGGGATAGTCAACATGTCTTTGTGAGTGAGAAATCATGTCTCACAAACTCGATTGTGTTTTTTGAGGAAGTAACAAAGAGGACTGATGAGGGCAGAGGGGTAGATGTGATCTATCTGGACTTCAGTAAGGGTTGTGATAAGGTTCCCCATGGGAGACTGATTAGCAAGGTCAGATCTCATGGAATACAGGGAGAACTAGCCATTTGGATACAGAACTGGCTCAAAGGTAGAAGACAGAGGGTGGTGATGGATGGTTGTTTATCAGAACGGAGGCCTGTGACCAGTGCAGTGCCAGAAGGATCGGTGCAGGATTCACTATTTTTGTCATTGACATAAATGATTTAGATGCAAACATAAGAGCTACAGTTCGTAAGTTTGAAGATGACACCAAAATTCGAGGTGTAGTGGCAGCGAAGAGGGTCACCTCAGATTACAATGGGATCTTGTCCAAATGGTCAAATGGGCTGAGAAATGTCAGATGGAGTTTAATTAAGATAAATATGAGGTGCTGCACTTCTGGAATTTCAGCAGGATTTATACACTAAATGGTAAGGTCCTAGGGAGTGTTGCTGAACAAAGAGACCTTGGAGTGCAGGTTCATAGCTCCTTGAAAGTGGAGTTGCAGGTAGATAGGATAGTGAAGAAAGCGTTTGGTATGCTTTCCTTTTTGGTCAGAGTACAGAGTACAGGAGTTGGAAGATCATATTGCGGCTGTACAGGACATTGGTTAGGCCACCGTTGGAATATTGCATGCAACCCTGCTCCCCTTCTTATCGGAAACTTGAAAGGGTTCAGGAAAGACTTACAAAGATGTTGCCAGGGTTGGAGGATTTGAGCTATAGGGAGAGGCTGAACAGGCTGGGGCTGTTTTCCCTGGAGCATCCCAGTCAGAGTGGTGATACTATAGAGGTTTACAAAATTATGAGTGGCTTGGATAGGGTAAATACGTAAAGTCTTTTCCCTGGGGTCAGGGAGTCCAGAACTAGAGGGCATAGTTTTAGGGTGAGAGGAGAAAGATATAAAAGAGACCTATGGGACAACTATTTCACACAGAGGGTGGTGAGTGTATGAAATGAGCTGCCAGGTGTAGTGGGGGAGGCTGATGCAAGTGCAACATTTAAGAGGAATTTGGATTGGTAAATGAATAGGAAGGGTTACGGGAGATATATGGGCTGGGTGCTGGCAGGTGGGACTAGATTGGTTTGGGATATGTGATTGGCATGGATGGGTTTGACCGAAGGGTGTGTTTCCTTGCTTGACATCTCTATGCCTCTATGACTCTATGAATTATAATAATTTCTGTTTTTGGTGCACCATTCTCGTGAGAAAGTCCAAACGGATATTCCTCATGATGAGCTTACAAAGACCCAACAGCCCCGGGGAGTTTTCAGACAATCAACACAACAGAATATTATTCCTAGCACAGAAAGTAAGGATTTTTTTTTCCAATGTGCATCTGCGTAGATACTCTGGGCAGGCCCAGGAAAAGAGAAACCGGGTCCATCTCCAATTCGGTCCCCAAGACCCACTCTACCACACCTAACACAGTGCTCCAATATATACGATGCCTGCAGCAGGACCACATGCAATGAGTAAGAGTGCCTGTAGTCATTCTGCATTTAGGACATGCTGAAGATAATCCCACTTTGAATTTTGACAGAAAATCTGGTGTCAGATAAACCCTATGAAGAATTTTCAACTGCATGGAATGGGTCCTATTACAGATCAAAATCCTTTGAGCATTTTCACAAATATCCTCCAATGGCTCCGAAGAGACCTAAACCCCCAACTCTCCCGCACAGACATCACGAAGCTGCACAGTCTTGTCTGAGGGGACACTCTCCAACAAATGATAAAGGGTGCTGACAGAGAGTGTATTCTTTACCATAAATATCCGCTTCTCTCTATCAGATCTGTAAGAGTCTGTTAAAAGTAATTTTAATCAAATCTCTAATCTGAAAAAAACAGAAGTCTACACTGGCAAGTCCATACTCACGAGTTATTTGATCAAATGATATCATTGTTTCTCCCAAAGTAGCACGTGGTGGCTCAGTGGTTTGCATTGCTGACTCACAGCACCAGGGTTTGGTACCAGCCCTGGGTGACTGACTGTGTGGAGTTAGTATATTGTCAACTGTGTCTGCGTAGGTTTCCTTCCGCAGTCACAATGATGTGCAGGTTAGATGAATTGGCCATTGCTAAATCGCTCAAAGTGTTCCAGGATCTGTAAGTTGGGGAATTAATCAGGGTAAATATAGCATGGTAGGGAAATGGGTCTGGGGGGTGGGGGGGTTACTCTTCCGAGGTTGGAAGTGGACTTGTGGGGTCCAAGGACCTGTTTCCATACTGTAGGGATTCTACTAATTCTAAATCACCCACGCTAGGTACCCCCCTATCTGCCCACAGTTTAAACCTGGAATCCATCATCCCCGGTTGACAATGCGATATACCAATTATGGGGTAAGAAATATGGTAATGGCTGTATTGCCCTCAATCTGACGCATTGTCCTTCATTCTTTAACAGTATTGATCATCATTAGTTTATGACAATATTCCATAAACGTTGTCATTTTATCTAATAACAACAGATTAATAAGGGTTCACTTTGTCTGGGAGAGCTCAACGTCTAGCCATATTGATACCGAGACCTCAGCGGCCCAGGCACTCAAATAGGATGAGAAAAAAATTAATCGATTGTTTTTAATCGGGAAAATCAACTCCCCACAATCTGTGGGGCAGTTGCAATTTTGTTAGCTCGATAAAGAATCGCTTCTAGTGCCAAATAAACGAGTTAAACCAGTCATTCTTTTCCTAAAAACACATGTTAGATTAAACTACTTACAGTGTGGAAACAGGCCTTTTGGCTCAACAAGTCCACACCGACCCGCCATTCACCCAGACCCATTCCCCTACATTTACCCCTTCACCCAACACTATGGGCAATTTAGCATGGCCAACGCACCTGACCTGTACATCCTTGGAGTGTGGGAGGAAACCCACGCAGGCACGGGGAAAATGAGCAAACTCCACGCAGTCAGTCGCCTGAGCTGGGAAGTGAATTCGGGTCATTGGCGCTGTGAGGCAGCAGTGCTAACCACTGTGCCACCGTGCCACCCACATGCGTCATCTGTTTGGGAAGTATCAAAGAAAGCATTCACATGGGGTGTAGGAAATGAGGAAAGACATTCATTTTAATAACAGCTATCTGACCTAGCCAGGATATTGGAAATGCCTCCCACCTTTGAAGGTCTTGTTTAGTTTTGTCAAACAAATGGACATAGTTAATGTTAAATAAATGATCAAAGACAGATGTAATGAATATACTGAAATAGGGAATCCACCCCCGCGACCATTGAAAAGGAAACTAGGATTTGGCCTCAGTATCAGGTATTTCCATAAGATCTCCAATAGGCATGGCCTCCAACTTTGTAAAATTAATCTTATCGCCCGGAAAGGCAACAAGTGAATTATTGCATTCCATCACATGCACGACCGAAATTGCGGGATCTAACAAAAAACATAAGGCCCTCATCTGCATACAATGTAATCTTCCGTGACTTCTATCCCAACATCAGATGTGTTGGCATCCCTACGGATGGCCTCCGCCAGTGGTTCAATCCCCAACGTAAACAATAATGGTGACAGGTGTCAACCTTGTCGGCTGCCTGGAGAAATGTTAGTATTACTGGTTGGCACACCATTAGTAAGAACCCAACCAGAGGATAGCGGTAAATGACCCTCACCCCCTTAATAAAATCTTGGCAGAGGCCAAACCGTTCTAATGTACAGAAGAGATCCGGCCACTTAACTCAATCAAATGCTTGCTCCCATCTAAAGGGATCAATAATCCCTGGATAGATTGTTGTTGACACTCTAGATCATATTGTTTAAACTCTTTACATGTCGGAAGATCTGTGGACCTTTATTTAACCTGTTTGGTCCTCTTTAGCAACGGAAGGAAGCAAAGTTGCCAGCCTTAATGCACGGGTCTCAGACAGGATTTTGAAACCAACATTTAAAAATGAGATTGGCGTGTAAGAAGCACAATCCTCCAGGGTCTTCCTTTCTTCAGCATCACAGAGGTATGAGCCGCTCTTAAGGATGGAGGGAGGGGTTTGTGACTGTATGAGTGACGGAACATGTTAAACATCAGCCTTGACAATAGGTTTATAAATGATTTATAAAATTCACTAGAAAATCCGTCAGGAACGTGCACGTTTACATTCTGAAGCTGCTTCACACCCTCCTGCACTGACAATGGTGCATTGAGGCACAACACTTATTCAGGGGTTACTCCTGGAAGACCCAGGTTCTTGAAAAATAACTCCATCTTAATCCATCTATCCTCATTATGGCAAGTCTGAAATATCTCGAACAGGAGACTTTTTTTTAATTGAAGGTAATTATCCCAGTACCTTCCCTAATTGAGGTAATGGCTTGAGAGGGGCGGTCGTTTTCCTGGCTAAATACTTGCCTGGCTTATCACCATGTTCAAACTGCCTTTGTTTTGCAAAAGTAAGTTCCTTCTTGGCTGTCTGTGTGAGCGTGGAATTGACTGTAGACCAAAGCATTGTGATCCAGTGCAGCTTAGCCACTGAGGGTCTATCACAGTAAACCCTCTCGGCTGCCCTCAGCTGTGCCTCAAACCAACGTTCCTGCTTCCCCTTCTGCTGCATCCTCAGGAATAGTTATTTCCTTGGCATAAGCCTTAGCAATTTCCCATAGAATGGATGGGTTACTGGTTGACTCTGAATTAACGGCTAAGAAAGATCTGAATTAATTACAGAAATATTCAATGAACTAACTAGCCTTCAGAATAACGGGATACATTCGCCGGTGTCTCGAATCTGTTATATTGCCCTTAACCTTAAACAATAAGTATGCTCAGAAATGGTAATATTCCCAATTGTGCAGCATGCCACCTGATCTAAGATTGTTGCAGGGATGGGGAAGATATCAACCCTCGTGTGGCAGTTCAGCGGGTTAAAGAAGAAAATAAAAGCCCTACTTGTGAGCTAGATGCGCCTCCAGACATCCACCAACTCTAGTTCTGCACACAAATCTTCCAATTACTAACATTATAACGAGGATTTTGAGAGACCTTTGGACATGCTGCCCACCGTCGAG
The DNA here is from genome assembly GCF_020745735.1 of Hemiscyllium ocellatum. Classification (NCBI taxonomy): domain Eukaryota; kingdom Metazoa; phylum Chordata; class Chondrichthyes; order Orectolobiformes; family Hemiscylliidae; genus Hemiscyllium; species Hemiscyllium ocellatum. Next base: position 57,000 of record NW_026867863.1, read on the forward strand.
TCCATAAGACAGTTGAAATCTCCTTCTACGATAATGTGCTATGTTGCAAGATAACTGCATTTGGAAAATGCATCTACCAGGATTTTTAGAGTGTGCGCCCGGGGTGGGGGGTGGGTCGCAAATACCATTTAAAATATTGGATTATTTACCATAGTTCAAGGCGTGGGGTATTATGATCCTCCCGTGAGTATCAAATACAATCTAGTAATTTAAATGGAAGATTCTTCTTATCCAGTATGGCTTCTCCCCTACTCCTAGTATTAAAAGTCGCAAAAAAACATTCAAACCCGCCCTGTTGTAACGTCAAATGTTCCTTGTCATCAAGCTGCATTTCCTGCAATAGAAAACATCCACCCTCTCTATTTTTTAGACTAGAAAGTAAATTTTTCCTCTTGAGTGGCCAGTCGCTTCCCTTAATGTTCCAAGTACACCATTTAAGTATAGCATTATACACAACACACTGTAGCAACATTTGAACTCGAGAGAGGAATAACTCGAATTACTGATTAATGAACAAAGTCTCATCGAGCTTAAAAACTGCACAATCTAAAACTATTACAACTGACAAGCTCTCAAAAGTAAACATATAAAAAAAAACCAAAAAACTGAACAAAATCGATCGGGGAATTTAAAATGTCCACAAAGTTTTCGCTTTCTCTGCACAGTCAGACAGGTTCATGGATCCATTAAATGCAATACGGAGAACCATTGGGTATCAGAGGGAATACTGATTCCCGAGTTCCCTTCCTCTTCTCTTGATAGGTGTTAGTTTTGGAAGTAGGTGAGCACTTTGGTGATAACGATCACAACTTCTGTTATGTTTTCTTTAGTGATAGCAAGGGATACGTGTATAGCAATAGGCAAGAGTTACAGCTAGGGAAAGGCAATTATGATGCGATTAGGCATGATTTAGGAAGCATAGGAGCGAGAAGGGAACTGAAGGGGATAGGCACATTAGAAATGTGAAACTTATTCAATGAAAAGCTACCGTGTGTCCTAGATAAGTATGTACCTGTCAGGCAGGGAGGAAGATGTAGAGTGCGGGAGCCGTGGTTTGTGAAGCAAATGGAATCTCTGGTCAAGAGAAAGAAGAAGGCTTATATTAGGATGAGATGTGAAGGCTCAGTTAGGGCGCTTGAGGTTTATAAGGTAGCCAGGAAAGACCCAAAGGGAGAGCACAGAAGAGCCAGGAGGAGACATGAGAAGTTGTTGGCTGATAGGATCTAAGGCTTTCCATAGGTATTTAAGGAATAAAAGAACGACGAGAGTAAGAATAGGGCCTATCAAGGATAGGAGTGGAAAGTGGTGTTTTAGTCAGAGGAGATAGGGGAAGCACTAAATGAATATTTTTTCAACAATATTCACTCGAGAAAATGTCAATCTTGTCAAGGAGAATACTGAGATACAGGCTACTAGACTAGGTGTGATTGAGGTTCACAATGAGGAGATATTAGAAATACTGCAGAGTGTGAAAGCGGATAAGTCCCCTGGGCCGGATGGGATTTATCCTAGGTTCCTCTGGGAAGCCAGGGAGGAGATTGCTGAGACTTTGGCAATGATCTTTAAATCGTCATTGTCTACAGGACTATTGCCAGAAGTCAGGAGAATGGGAAATGTGGTTCCCCTCTTCAAGAAGGGGAGTAGAGACAATCCTGGTACTTATAGATCAGTGAGCCTTATTTCAGTTGTTGGTAAAGTGTTGGGAAAGGCTGTAAGGAATAGGATTTATAATAATCTAGAAAAGAATAAATTGATTAGGGATAGTTAGCACGGTTTTGTGAAGGGGAGGTCGTGCCTCACAGACTTTATTGCGTTCTTTGAGAAGGTGACCAAACAGGTAGATTAGAGTAAACCGGATTATGTGGTGTATATGGATTTCAGCACGGCGTTCGATAAGGTTCCCCATAGTAGGCTATTGTACAAAATGCGGAGTAATGAGATTGTGGGAGATATAGCAGTTTGGATCCGTAATTGGCTTGCTGAAAGAAGTCAGTGGGTCATGGTTGATGGGAAATGTTCATCCTGGAGTCCAGTTAGTAGTGGTTTACCACAAGGGTCTGTGTTGGGTCCACTGCTGTTCATCATTTTTATAAACGACCTGGATGAGGGTGTAGAACTTGGGTTAGTAAATTTGCAAACACTAAGGTCGGACGAGTTGTGGATAGTGAGGAAAAATGTTGGAGGTTACAGAGAGACGTAGATAAGCTGCAGAACTGGTCTGTGAGGTGGCAAGTGGAGTTTAATGCGGACAAGTGTGTGATGATTCACCTTGGTCTGAGTAACAGGAATGCAAAGTACTGGGCTAATGGTAAGGTTCTTGGTAGTGTGGATGAACAGAGAGATCCCGGTGTCCAGGTACATAGATCACTGAAAGTTGCCACTGAGGTTGACAGGGTTCTTAAGAAGGCATACGGTATTTTAGCTTTTATTAATAGAGGGATCGAGTTCCGGAACCATGAAGTTATGCTACAGCTGTACAAATCTCTAGTGCGGCCGGACTTGGAGTATTGTGTACAGTTCTGGTCACCACATTATAAGAAGGATGTGGAAGCTTTGGAAAGGGTGCAGAGGAGATTTACTAGGATATTGTCAGGTATGGAGGGAAGGTCTTACGAGAAAAGGCTGAGGGACTTGAGGCTGTTTTCGTTAGAGAGCAGAAGTTTGAGAGGTGACTTAATAAAGACATATAAGATAATCAGAGGTTTAGATAGGTAAGCCCTTATCCAAGAATGTTGACGGTGTTCATGAGGGGGCATAGCTTTAAATTGAGAGGTGATAGATATAGGACAGATGTCAGAGGTAGTTTCTTTACTCAGAGAGTAGTAAGGGTATGGAATGTTTTGCCTGCAAAGATAGTAGATTCGCTATCATTAAGTGCATTTAAATCGTCATTGGACAGGCATATGGACGTACATGGAATGGTATAGGTTAGATGGGCTCAGATTGGTATGACAGGTCGGTGCAACATCGAGGGCCGAAGGTCCTGTGCTGCGCTGTAATGTTCTATGTTCTATACCATCAAATGATTTTTTTCAGAATCACCGCCACTGAAAATCCCAAAAAGGACATAATCCTGGAGCCCATGAATTAAAGCCATTGGATCTTTCCCCTGGGTTCTGGAAGCTTCCATTAGTCTTTGTTTATCCCCATAACTATGTAACCGCACGAGGACAGGGTGAGAACGCTGGTCTGAGCCTGACCTGTGCACCGTAACCCGATGAACTGTCTCAGTCTTCACCCGTACCTCTTCAGTTTCGAAGTGAAGGAATCACTGCAGCCAATTCTCGAAAAATACTGACTGGCTGACCACCTGCTGTCTGGGCCAGCAGACCGACGATGTGAACATTCTTCATCCTGCCCCAGTTCTCAAAGTCGTCATCATGTTCAGTAAAGATACGGACCTGTTTTTCAATGATGAGGATCCTCTCTTGTGAGGAATTGATCACAGACTCTCTCATGCAGTTTGGCACTTGACATCGTCCATTTTGTTTCCAAGACTGTCAAGTTGCTTCTCAAGTTTTTGGAGCGCATCTGAGAGTGGTCGTGGTTCTAGCCACGGCTGAACTTTTCTTTAATCATGGCTTCAATCATTTTACGTAACTTGATGAACTCAGTGACCAAGACCTGGGTGAGTAACTGGGTCCAGGGAACGAGCAGAGTGGGTTGCAGATATCGCCTCAGGTATGCTCGATGCTTCTGACGGGTGCACCGTATGTTACGACTTACTCATCCTTTTCCAAATTCTGTCATTTCCACTTGATAAAATGGGATTAATAAAGATTCTATCACCCTTTTAGTGTTGAATTTTATGTAAATTGCTGGAATAGAGTAGGTTCGGGAACCACTTTGCCCGTGCTGTGATGCAGATCCCAACAAAGAAGACTTTCTGGATCACTGCCATCTTGGATTTCTCCTTTAACATTTTATCGATATTATCTTTTCGGTTTGCATTATATTCCTGGATGTTCTGGAGCAGAGTGATTTTGTACCACTGTCTACATTTTCCCCTACACTGCAAATTGCTGCCCATTCCTCGATAATCCTTGACTCTGTTGTTGCTTATGAACCTTCTGTCTGTGCCTCAAAAATATTCAATATCTCTGCCTCCAATGCTCTGTTGGGAAGAGAGTTCCAAATAGTCTCACCACAGAGAAAACAAAAATTAACCTCAAGTGAGTGTGAGATTATTTTTGTCTCCTTACCTGAGAAAGGACATAATTAATTTGGAAGCAGTTCGGAGATGCTTCACTTCATGTATTCCAGGGAAGAGGGTCTTATATTATGAAGGCTTTAACATGTTACTCTTGGAATGAGAGGTGATGTTATTGAAACATACAAAACCTAGAGGAGAGTGGATCAGATAGATACCCATTGGGTGTTTGTATAATCCAAACTTCTTGTCATTTTTATAGAATCACTACAGTGTAGAAGCAAGACATTCCATCTATCATGTCCACACTGACCCTCGGAACTGCATCCCCACTGGACTGCCCCCCGGTACTCTATCCATGTAACCCTGCATTTCCCATCACTAACCTATCTAATGTACACATCCCTGGGCACTATGGGCAATTTAGCATAGATAATCCACTCTAAGCTGCATATCTTTCGACTGTGGGAGGAAACTGGAACACCTGGAGGAAACCCACGCAGACATGGGGAGAATGTTCAAAATCCAGGTTGTCCGAGGTTGGAATTGAACGCAGCTCCATAGCGATGGGAGGTAACAGTGCTAACCACAGATCCACAATGTGGTGCATCCGTTAGTTCTATTAGTTACGTTTGGCTGACTAAAGAAATCTCCCTGTTTTGTTCCTATCACTGAACCTCCCCCAGTCTGAGAACTTTATCATCAGCCAAATCACCAACCTGGTTACATTTAAAATTTGTTGTGAGCAGTGGAGGAGTGGGACGAGAAAAGGAAACAGTGACACCCTCCATCCTCATTCAGAGCATGAATTAGGAGAAATTCATAAAGTGATATTTCATTCCAGTGGGAATTCTCTTTCCCAGATGTTTGGGATGGCCAGATATTTATATTATACCGAGGCTGGCTTTGTCTGATTGTCTACAGACAGGTGACTCAGGGATAATGGTGCATGGAGAGCAAAGTGCAACTGGGATCACAATGAGATGTGCCACGACCTTACTGACTGGTGGAGTAGTGTCAAAGGGCCGAATGGCCCCCTCGTGTCCCTCAGCCCTGTGTTCTGATGTTCCATTCAGCCCTTCGGACCTGCTGCACAGGGGCAGATCGAGGCCACTCCCATGGTTAGGTGCAGTTGTGGAAATGTAGTTGGAAAATGTAGGCTGGGCCAGAAAGTGCCCCCACCACCCCCCAATCCCTGTTTTCAGGCTTCCCCTCTCTGTAACGTCTGCTCCAAATGAGGGGCATATTGCAGCCCCAGATACGCTGGGAATACAGCCCCATACTCCACCCAGGGTTAAAACAACAAATCCTCTGCTCTCCCTGAATACAACATTTTACAACACGATTTCTAGGAAAATAACCCATTACTTTCCAATAGCAGAGCGTGTTAAATGAATAAATAGGAACAGGATTAGGCCAATCGGCCTCTCAAGCTAGCCCTGTCATTTAATAAAAACATGGCTGATCTACTCCAGGACTCAGCTCCACTTTCTTGCCGATGCCTTGTATCCCTCCATACCTCTCAGGGTCAGGGAATTCCAGATATTCACTACCTTCTGAGAGAAGACATCGGTTTGCATCTCAGATTGAAATCGATACTCCTGATTCGGTATCTATATCCTCGAGTGTGACAGTCTGCCCAGGAATGTGTCTTGTATGTTTCAGCAGTGTCACTCATCATTCATTTAAACCCCAATGGATGATCGCCTCACCATTTTAGAGATTCTCAATAACTAAACCCTTCCATCCCAGGAAGCTGCATAATGTAACAACCTAGTTACTTGCTGCATAAGCATGCTAACTTTATATTTCATACACAGGAAGGCTCCAATCCCTTTGTACTGCTCCTTTTCTGGAAGTCCTCTCCATTAAATAACAACCTGCCTTTTGATTCTCAGTGTCATCCTCAAACTCGGATGTATATTGCACTCAGCTCCCTCCTTCAGGCTATCAGTATTGATTGTAAATAACTGATGCCATTGGACTGATATTTGTGGTCCTCCAGCAGATTCCGTTATAATAAAGATCCATTAATCCTGACTCTTCGATTTCTGTGTTAACCAGTCATCATCCCATGTTACTATAGTATCCGACGTCCTAGGGCTTCTGTTTTGTGTAAGAACTTTTATTTTGTGATACCTTGTGGAAAATCTCTGGAAAGCCTGGTGTCTACCAGATCCCCTTTTATCAAGTCCACTTGTTACATTCTCAGGCATCTCCAGAAACACTTTACATGATTTTACAGGGTAAAATATAATTTCCCATTCACAAACCCACACTGACTCTGCGTGAAGCTTTTCCAAATGTCCATGCTGGGCAAGTTTTCCAAACTATACTAGTCCCATCTGCTTTCATTTGGTCCATATGCCTCTAAGTTTTTCCCAGTCATATGTTTGTCCAAATGAGTTTTAAATGTTGCAGCTGTATACACATCTACCATTCTTCCTCTGGCAGCCCATTCCATACCCACACCACACTCTGTGTAGTGACGTTGTCCCTTCGTCCCTTTTAAATCTTCCCTTTTACACCTTAAACCCATTCCCTCTATGCCTGAACTCCCCCAGCCCGTGGAAAAGATCTTGGCTATTCACCCTATCCATTCCTCTCATGATTTTATAAATTTCTACAATGTCAGCCCGCAATCTTCGACACTCCATCTGATACTAACTTCAAGAACAAGCATTTAAAGATAAGCACTGCAAATTTGGAACTATCTTCAACATGACAGGTAACCAACACTCAGCCCAAACTTCATACTGTTATTTGTTTTTCTCCATGTTACAATACTAAGGCAGCATGAAATGCTTACTAGTGCCAGTAAGAAGTCAAGCACCTGAATTTCTTTGTCTGAAGGGTGTGATGATCACTATAGTGAAAACGTATCTGTGGCCAGACTTATATAATACCTCATAGTCAACATTCTCCCTCCTGGCCTCCCTATGACCGGGTGTGGTTGTGTCTTCTTTATCTTGCAATCAATAGAGAGAATACCTTTCCCCCATTCACAACTTAATTTAAACCCGTTTTTCAGTATCTTCTCATTCACCACTGCTAAAAGCCCGTTTATCTTTTGTTACACCCTCTTTTCCCTGCAACCCATCCCCCTCTTCTGGCAAGGGATTAAAAGACCATTTTGCAATTGTATTCAGTTTTGAAGAAGTGTCACACTGGACTTGAAGAGCTAACTGTTTCTCTGTCTCTGCAGATGCTGACAGACCTGCTGAGTTTCTCCAGAAATGAATAAGTACAGAACAAATTTTCAATTAAACAAATGACTATGGATACTGGAAATAAGACTATAAAAATGTTGGAGATGCTGGGAGCTTTACAGAAGGTTCACTGGACCTGAAAGTTTACCCCTGCATTCACTCCAGAAAATGCTGCAACATCTTTAGAAATTTCTTCAGCAATTTCTGTATTTGAACAATTTCCAATGATATATGTCAAAGATGCCCAAACATCTTGTCCACCATGGAGCGCCGTACACTGGGAACTGAACGCATGGTGCAGAAGTTCGTTGATTCTGAAATTGCATAAGGTTGGCATCACTGACACTACAGAGCTCTGAATCATGGTCAGGGAGAAAAACAGAGGGAAACAAGTTCACTTCGAACACAGAGCATGGTACTTTGGAAAGGAGAAGATTCGGATTAGTACCTTAAATGGATTGAGTTTATGCAACAACTTGGAGGCTTGGCACCAAGGAAAGACTTCCAGCAGAATGAGAATATGAAAATGGAAATATTTCTGCATCAGAAACCAGAGTAGGTCACTGAATACAGGACTGACGGGTGAATGGGTCTCGGTGTGAAATGGTGAACAGTCAGTAGAATAGAATTGTAAATATTGAGGCTTAAACTGGGTTATCATCTGATGATGTAGATCACAGCAGCAGAAGAAGCAGAATTGTTTTCAATGACAATCTGTGACTTTTTCCTCAGGATAATCCATCAGTCCACCATTACTATCCATGGGTCAGTGACGAGTGTGTGGAAACATGCCAGGGTCGGAATCACGTGCACCTAAACCTGATGACAACCCATTAATGCGACCACACTTGACTGGTTACACTGCGAACAGCAGGACTAACATCTGAGACAGAGGGAGAAATGATCCCAATGCTAACAAATCAGATTTAAGCTCTGTCAGCCTGTCAAATCCATGCATAAAAGTCGATGGACCATTAAACAACTTTCTGGAAGAGAGGACTCCACAAATATCTGCATCCTAAATAATGGAACAGCCCTGTACGTCAGTGTAAAAGATGCAGTATCTGCACCATCCTTAGCCAGAAGCGTTGAGTCGATAATCCACCTCACCCTCATCATGATGCCCACAGAATCACAGATGGCAGTCACAAACCAATTCAATTCACTGCACGTGACATGAAGAAACAGCTGGACACAGTAGATACGACATAGTCAATGGGCCCTGACCCCATTCCTACAATAGGACTGAAGATTGTACTGCACAACAAGCAGTGTCCCTGGGGAAGCTGTTTCATTCCAGCTCCAACTCTGACATCTCCCTGGCAATGTGGAAAATTACTCAACTATGTCCAATCCGCTAAGAGGAGGATTACTGCAATCTGACTATTTACTATCCTTCAGTCCCATCACGACAGTTAAATTAGTCTGAGTTCTCTTTGACAGAGCTGTCAAGCAGCACAGAAATAACCTGTTCAGTTTGGTTTCCAATAGGTCTTCATGTGGAGATGGTGTTGTTGTGGAAATGCCATTAGATTACTAATCCAGACCAGGCTAATGCTCTGGCAGCTGGTGCAAAGTAAAAACAATAAAAAAAAATCAAGATCTAAACTCTGGTGTCAGTAATAGTGATCTTGGGTGCAATATCACTTGTAAATATCGATCTCCTTCCCCAAATGTACTTTCAGGAAACGAATCTCCCATGCTTTCCTGGTCTGGCCTAAAATTGACTCCAGACGCAAAGACATGTGATAAACTCTTCAATGGTCTCTCAATCGGCCAAGCAAGACACTTAATTATATCATACTGCACTAAGGTCTTAAAGGATGAACCTATAATGAACACCAGGCCCCAGCCTCGTTATTAGAAAAGGGAATGGGAAACACAATCCTGTCGACCCTGCAGAGGTCTCCTTCCTAACAGCTGAGAGCTTGTGACAATATTTGCAGAGCATTCCAACAGACTGCACAGAAACATTGTGACAGGAGTAGGTCATGCAACATATTGAGCTTTCCTTGTGCTCGTTAATGGCCGAACATCTCCTCAGTGAAGTTCTCCCCATAAAATATTCATATCCCTTAATATGTTTAAACATTGTGAAATATTTAAAAGAGAACTTCTGTAGTGCCTTCAGCCCATCAGTTTTGCTCCTCCATTCAATATACAGGCAGTTCTCCGATAACACGTGTTGATTCAATACAATTTGGCTGCAATGTGATTCGTGTATCCTTTTCTATAAAGTGAACTCTCATTCACTGTGACGCGATTCCTTGCCGGGAACCAGCTGAACAGCAAAACCCTGCCTCAGGATCCTCTCGCTGCAAAATGTACAAACAATGTGTTCAGTTAAAACAGGAATGCAATGTGCTCACGAAGCCTTGAAACTGAGCCTGAAACTGGAAATTGTAGACTACATTTAGAAAGACCTTTATTCCAAACTGTGGAGAGAATCTTGAGGATACCTGGAATTCCCCATTGGCATCACGTGGTCAGTCAACCCCCACGTGCTTTCTGGTGAAAGGTACAGTGCTCCAGTGAGTGACTGTAGTGTGAAAGTGTTACATTTACAGCACTGTTCCATTACAACATGTGATTTAAAGATTTATTTAGACTGTCCTAGACCAAATTTAATTTTTAGTTTTTACTGATATTTTTGGGGGTTCGCCCCTTACTCTCTTTTTTCCTTACACCCCATTATTAATATTGCACGATTTTCGACAACACAGTGTTGCACAGAAACAGAGCTACCGCGTTATTGGAGAACAACCTGGACTGATAGCTGATCTTCTATCTTCACACCGTACTCCTGCTCTCTCCCTATCCCTTTAGTTTCCAGAAGTCTTTATTTATATTCAGCGTCATGACTTCCACAGCCTGATCTGGGAGAGAGTACCCCTGGTTCGCCAGTCTCAGAGTGCAGACATTTATTCTCACCTCAATGCAAAGCGGCCTGTCTGTACCTGATACTGTGGCCCCTTGCTTTAGACATCCGAGCCAGGGGAATTACCATCCCTGCTTCCAATCTGTCTCGCCAATCAGAGTGTGATATATTTCACTGAGATCTCCACTCATTTTCCTAAACCTAATGGCACACAAGTCCAGTTCCTCCCAAACTCAGATCCCATAATAAGTCTGTCATCCCAGAGATCAGTCTGCTCATCCTTTGCTGCTCTCTCTCAATGTCAGGTTTGTCCTCTATTAGGAACAGAGACCAAAACTGCACACAATGCTGCACAATGTTCGAGATGGGGTCTCACCAAAGCCCTGTACAGCTGCAGTAAGATACTCTTACTCCTGTACTCAAATCCCCCTGAAATGAAGGTGAATACAGCATTTATCTTCCTCCCTACTTACTGCTCCTGCAATATTGCTTTCAGTGACTGGTGTACAGGGAGATCCAGATTCCTTTCAATGTTACAGCTCCCCTTTTGCTGGGTCTATATACACTGGTCAGCGTGCCAATGCTATTCCCAGTATTGACTCCTGGTTTCAGAACTCACTGCCTTACATGGACTCGGAGGGCTGCACAGAAATAAACAAAAATGCAGCTTAAGTTCCTTTATAGAGCAACATTGTTCAACCACTCCCTTTTCAAATGATAGGCTGCCATTCTATTGTTCCCATCAATGAACTTAGCATCTCATCTCTCCCATGCTGTCCATCCGCCACATATTTGCCCAGTCATTTCACTTGTCTCAGTCACCTTGGAGCTTTTTTACATCCTCCTCACCACTCATAAGCTGACATTGTTTAGTGCTGTCAGCAAACTTGGGAATATTGCATTTGAGACACTCAACCAAATTTATGAAGTGTATTGGCAATAGCTGGCGCCCAAGCCACGATCCTTGCTGTATACTCCTAGCCTTCCATTAAAAAAAAAGTTGTTTTATTCCTACTCACTGTTTCCTGCCAGCTCTGTCCTTCGAGAACCATGTCCATGTATTAGCCCCAGTCCCACACGATTCAAATTTGCACAATAGGCTTGGGGCTTTATCAAAACTCTTTCAGAAATTCCACTCGTATTGCATTGATAGCTTCTACATAATTTTGCTAAAAGCCACTTTCTCAAGTATGATTCCTATTTCATGAATCTCTGCTGACTTTGTCTATGCTCATTAATTTCAGTCTATAAACTGTTTAGTTGATAATTTAAGTCAATTCCCTTTTTCTCAACAGACTAAAGTTCCCTCGTATTGCTAGGAAATTTTCTTTTTTGTTTTGCTTTCTTCTGTGAAGGCATAACTGAAGTATTTGCCCCATAGTTCTGCTATTTCCCGGTCCTCAATTATCTGGTATCGAACTGTAGGAAAGCTGCGCATTTTTTCCCCTAATTTTGCCATTGACATATTTTCAGAAAATATTACAAGTTCTGCGTGAAAACTTTGTTAAGATATTCTTCAGAATCCTATCAATTCCTATTTTAAGGTACTCAGTGATTGGCCTTCCACAGCCATACAATCACAGAAGCAAAGACTCTGTACTGTCAGAAATACAGCACGGTCTACATTAGACCCAATTCGCGACATAATATTCGTAGCCGTGAATCTTAAGGCATTTCAAGTGCACTACCATGTATTTTCTAATGGTTCTGAGGTTACCATAACAACTCGCCTCTCAAGAAAAACATTTCAGACCCCAACACACTCTGGATGAAAAGCAATACTCAAATCCTCACTAAAACCCAAACCCTTCACTTTAAAAGTGTGGCCCTTTGACTAAAAGGAACAGCTGCTCTCCATCCACACTGCCCATGCTCCTCGTAATTCCATCCTTCAGAATCACGTCCCCCTCAGCCTCCTCTCCTCCAAACTAAACAACCCAAGCTTCTCCAGCCTCTCCCCATAGCTGATGTGCTCAATCCCAGGGAACATCCTGGTGAATCTTCTTTGCACCCCCCCCCCCCTCAGTGCAATCACATCCTTCCTGTAATGTGATTCCGAGAACTACACACAGTATTCCATCTTGGCATCACCAAAGTTGCGCATAGCTCTTTTAATCTGTGCCTCAATGAATCAAGGTTATGTTTATGCTTTCCCAAATTGTGTATTAACCTGTACATCACATTCAGGGATGTGTGGAGAAGCACCCTCTGACCTTCCTAATGTGCTGCCATTCATTGAGTCCTCCCCTGTCTGGTTCCTTCTTCCAAAGTATATCACCTCATATTCATCAGGGTTATGTTATATCTGCCATTGACCTTCCCAGCTGACCATTCCATCTGTATCTTTCCGTAACTTAAGGCCTTCCTCCTCACTGCCAACCAACCGGCCAATCTGCGTATCAAACACAAACTTGCTTATCACACTCCCCACCTCTCGTCCATATTCACAGCGACATCATTTATGAGTACGACAAAAATTAAAGTGGAAAATCACACAGCATCAGGTTAGAGTCCAACAGGTTTGTTCGGAGGCACTAGTTTTCGAAGCGCTACTTCTTCATCAGGTGATTGTGCGCTTTGATGAAGAAGCAGCACTACAAAAGCTAGTGCCACCGAATAAACCTATTGGACTATAATCTGTTGTAATGCGATATTTGGCATTGTCCACCCAGTCCAACACCAGCACCTCCAAATCACAAATAATAAGGGACACAGCACTGATCCCTGTAGTATACCATTGGACTCTGGCCTCCAGTCACACAAGGAGTCAACCACCACCTTGTGTCTCCGACCACTAAACTTCATTTGGATACAATTTGGCAAGTCACTAATGAGTCCTACCTGTTCCCTGGTCATTCTGTTCCGCTGGACACACTTGTAGAATATATGGGAATTCTCCCTAATCTTGCCCTGGCAGCAGGTTTCCATGCCCCTCTGTTAGTTAGTCCCCTACGCGTGCAGAATTTCCTCCTTATTGCAGGCTTAAATGGTCTGTCCTTTATCCTGCCATTATTTCCCTTGATTGTGTATTAGGCAGCAGGAGAAACATCCTGTTAATTTCCAACTTGTCACATGTTTGGTTAATTTTATACATTTCACAGTTACCCATCTCTCATTCTTTGAAACTCTAAAGAACCCGGGCCTCGTTTCCTCATCACGCAATCTCGCCAACTGAGGGATTAATCTGGAGAATGTCCACTGAACTTCCTCTGTGGTCAGTATATTCTTTCTCAGATTTGGTCACCAAAACTTTACTCAATGTTCCAGGTACAGTACTCACCAACACGCTGTTAAACTGCTTCAACATGTCTTTACATCTATATTCTGACTCCCTTAAAGGAATGCAATCCAAACTTTAACTTACAACTTGCATATATTCCTCCAAATACCCTTCACATTCATTGCATTTACAAACTCATTGTGTGCATTCTTATAGAAAGCCTTCTGATAATCTAAAATATGCCAATTGTACTGGTTCCCCATTATCTATGCTGTAAGAATCAACTTCAAACAATTCCAAAGCTTGTCAAGCATGATTTCCCTTTCAGAAATGCATACTGACTCTCTCCAATGTTGCTGTTAACTTCTAAATAACGAATATCACATCCTATATAATAGATTCCAACAGTTTCCCCACAAATGTCAAGTTAATTGGTCTGCAGTTCTCCACACTACCTTTTCTTCCCTTTGTAGATGCTTGGATCACTACCGTTCATCTATAGTGCTTGGATCCAGACTATGCAGAATGCACTTCGTAATAAAACACAGTCATCGACAGTGCAACTAATACTTTTATTAGTGGTTTATTTCTGAAGATTTTGGTATGAAGTACATCTGGTTTGTCAAGTTAGCAAAGCTCAATCCAGTTGCATGTTCAAGTAAAGCCTTGTTACTGATATACATTGACTTTATGTCTTTCGATCCACAAGTCCAATACGATGATGTCGTATTTCTGGGTGATTTTCTGGATCTTCCTCCATGAAGACAGATGCAAGGTAACTGGTTATTTACTTGGCCATTTCCCTGTTATCCATAATATGCTCTTGTCTCCTGATTGCAGATTTCCACATTTGACTATGCTTTTTTCTTTCCTTTGAGATATAGAACATAGATTTATGCAGTCTTTGTGTTCCTGTTTGTTTGCATGTATGTTCGCTTTTTGATTTCCTTACCCGTTTCATGGCCCTCCTTTACTGGCTCGTAAATTTCTGGGAATTTTCAGGATTTCACAATGTGTGGAATTCTTCTGAAGTCACTTCCTGTGATTAATATAATCATTAATTTATTATGCTAATCATTGTTAACTCACTTTCTCACTCGTGGGTGTTTTACCCGAAATAAATAAACATATTTTTCAGACTTTGTAGTATTTCTATAAACCTCCTGGGCCTGACCATATATATTCAGGAACACTGCAGGAGGGCAGGAAAGAAATAGTGGGGGCCCTGGTTGGTACATTTGCATCATCGGTGGCCAACGGGTGATGTCCTGGAGGACTGGAGGGTAATAAATGCTGTGCCGTTATTCACGATGGGCTACAAAAAAAAACCGGGGAACTATAGACCAGTAAACCTAAAATCTGTGGCAGGTAAGTTATTTGACTAGATTCTGAGGGAGAAGATATGCATGCATTTGGAAAGACAGGGCCTTGCAAATGGGGGATTATGGCTCACACATTTGTTAGACTGCTTTGATGAAGTGACCAGTAACTTTGTCAAGGGCACGGTTGTATATATAGATTTCAGTAAGGCCTTCAATAAGGTTCCACATGGTACGCTGCTCTGGAAGGTTAGATCACATGGAATTGAGGGAGAGTTGGCAAATTAGGTCCAAAATTAACTTGATGATAGGAAGAAGAGGGTAATCGTGGAAGGATGCTTGTCGGACTGGAGGCCTGTGATGAGTGGAATGCATCAGGGTTCGGTGCTGGGACCATATATTCATATATTACACATATCTGTGATTTAGATGAGAATGTACAGGCATGATTTATAAGTTTCAAGGTGACACTAAAATAGGTGATATTGTGGACAGTGAGGAAGGTCATCAGAAATTTCAGAAATTACAGCAGTACCTTGATCAGGTGGGGAATTGGGCCGAGAAATGGCAAATTGAGTTTAATTCAGATAAGTGTAAGTTCTTGCATTTTAGAAAGTCAACTCAACGCAGGAGTCTCATGGTGAATGGCAGGGCCTTAAGGAGTGCAGTGGAACAGAGTGACCCTGGAATTCAGGTGCACAGTTCTCTGTAAGTGGAGTCCCAGGTAGACAAGGCACCGAAAAAGGCATTTGACTCACTGGCCTTCATCAGTTAGAGCACTGAATATCGAAATTAGGGAGTTATGTTGTAGTTATACAAGATGTTGGCGAGTCCATACTTGTCACGTCATGTTCAGTTTTGTTCACTTTGCTCTAGGGAGGATGTTATTAAACTGGAAAGAGTGCAGAAGAAATTTACAAGGATGTTGCCAAGACTCAATGGTCTGAGTTATAGTGAGAGGTTGAACAAGCTAGGAGTTTTTACTTTAGAATGTATGAGGCTGAAGGGGATCTGATAGTAGTGTAAAAGATTGTGAGAGGCAGTGATAGAGTGAATGCACTCAGTCTTTTATTTCCCCAGGATTGGGCAATCACGGACTAGAGGGCATCAAGTTAAGGTCAGAGAGGAAATAGTAAAAGTGAAACTGAGGTGCAATTTCTTTTACACACAGAGTGGTATGCATATGGGATGAGCAGCCAGCAGAAGTGGTTAAGGGGTACATTCACAAATTTAAAATGCATTTGGACAAATTACAGGGAGGAAAGGATTAGAAGGATACAGGGAAATGGCAGGGAAATGGGGTTAGTGTGAATGGACATTTGTTCGGGAATGGACCAGTTTGGGCCGAATGGCCTGTTCCGTGCTGTAAGACCATATGGGTCAAACAACCATTGTTCTCCGACTGAATGTAATATTGTACTTACCCAGTTCACGGGAGATGA
>NW_026867863.1:73230-175137 GCF_020745735.1 Hemiscyllium ocellatum
CATTACCTGTCCAGCCACATTCTGGGATGTGTGGAGAAGCACACTCTGAGGTTCCCAGTGTGCTGCCATTCATTGAGTCCTCCCCTGCCTGCTTCCTTCTCCCAAAGTGTATCACCTCATATTTATCAGGGTTACATTCAATCTGCCATTGATCTGCCCATCTCACAATTCCATTTGCATCTTCCTGTAACTTAGGCCTTCCTCCTCACTGCTAACCACTCAACCATTCGTTATGTCAAACTTACACTTACTTGGTACACCAGGGGACACTGGTCTCCAGTCACACAAACAGCCTTCTCCCACCACCCTCTGTCTCCTGCCACTAAGACAGTCTTCGTTGTAACTTGTCAAGTTTTGCTTCATATTGTGAGATTTTATTTTATTTCTCAGTGTCCCAGGTGGAATTTGTCAAAGGCCTTCCTACAAAACTAAACAATCGACCTCCTCAAACTAATTCAAACAAACCCATTAGATGTGACTTCCTTCTGATAAAGTCATGATGATTATCCCTGATCAAACCTTGCGACTCTGATTGGAGTTCGATTTTTTCCTTCCCTTTTTTCTCCAGTAGTTCCTTAACAGTGATCTAATACTCGCTCGTCTATAGTTCCCTGGTCTAACTCTCCCATCCTTACTGTGAAGTGGAATCGTATTAGCAGTTCTCCAGTTCTCTGGCACATCCCCTATGGTCAGATTCTAATTAAAATATTCAGTCCGCAATGCAATCAAAGTGTGTATTGCTGCTTCCTCTGAAATACATGTTGAAGTACATCTAATCTGTCAGATTTATAAATTCTCAATCCAGCTTTCTTTTCAAAGATGACCCAAACACTGATAAGAATGATCTCAGATTTTACTTACACAAGTCCCATGGTCACTTGGTATTTCTGGAAGAATTTCTGGACATTCTTCCATGAAGGTAGACACCAAAGAAACTGTTTCCTTTCCCTGCAATTTCTCTGTTCTCTGCAATAACTTATCCTGACACACACCACTGCACCACATTTGCTCTTATTTTTAATTTTTTTCATACATTGATAGATGCTTTTTAGCAGTTTTTATGTTTTCTTTCATTTGCACGCTTTTTCTCTTTTTGATTTTCTTCTCAGTTTCTTGGTCATCCTTTGCTGGGTCCTACATATCTCTGAGTCCACTGGCTTACTGCAACACTTGGCATTTTTCTAAGCTGCCTCCTTTCATCTAATAGGTAGATGAAGGTGGGGTTGAAAGTGATAGTCGGAGAGGAGGGTGGACCAGATTGATAGGAAGGAAGGTGGATACATCAGAACATTCAAAAGGGCGGTGCTGACTTGGAAGGTTGGAGTGGGATAAGGTGGGATTAGGGGAAATGGGGAAATCCACTATGATCCCCTGTAGTTGGATGGTCCCAAGGCAGAAGAGGAGGCTTTCTTCCTCCAGGCTTCTGGTGGCTCGGATTTGGCGATGGAGCAGGCCCAGGACCCTCATGTCCTTGGCAGAATGGGAAGGGGAGTTAAAGTGCTCAGCCACAAGGCGATGGAGTTGTTCAATGTGGCTGTCCCAGAGATGTTCTCTGAAATGATCCAAAGTTGACCTCCTGCCTCGCCAATGTAGAGAAGACCACAGTGGGTTTAATGGATGCAGTAGATGAGGCGTTTTGTCTCCTTTTATCACCTTTCACTTTAAACCCCACCTTCATCTACCTATCGCAATCCCAGCTACCTCCCCCCTGTCACACCCCCTTCCCATTTATCTCTCAGCCCCCTTGGCCATAAGATTAATTCCTGATGAAGGGCTTATGCCCGAAACATCGATTTATCTGCTCTTAGTATGCTGCTGGCTGTGCTTTTCCATCACCACACTCTTCGCCTCTGATCTCCAGCATCTGTAGTCCCCATTTTCTCCTCACACCTTGATGGCTTGCATGACTCAGATTTGTAACGGTTACTTCAAATACAACAAAAACTGTCGTGTACTCAAACAGCATAAAAGAAAACCAATACATTGTGGTCACTGTTCCCAAAATGTCCTTTCCGGCAAAATTTTCAATTAGCTCTTCTGATCAACTCAACACCAATTCCTAAATAACCTGATCTCGAGCTCAGTGATCAACATAATGTTCATGTAAACCATCTCACACGTGGTCATGAAATCCATTTTTCCCAGCATTAGCATTCAATTGGGTTAACACAGTTTAGACGTAATTTAAACATATATCATTACTGCAGTACCCACAAATGTGCATATCTCATTTCCTGTTTTATAACATGTCCAGCATTTGTATTGCAGCTTTCACTTTGATAATAGACAATAGACAATAGGTGCAGGAGTAGTCCATTCAGCCCTTCGAGACTGCACCGCCATTCAATATGATCATGGCTGATCATCCTTAATCAGTATCCGCTCCCTGCCTTATCTCCATAACCCTTGATTCCACTATCTTTGAGAGCTCTATCCAACTCTTTCTTAAATGAATCCAGAGACTGGGCCTCCACTGTCCTCTGGGGCAGAGCATTCCACACAGACACCACTCTCTGGGTGAAGAGTTTCTCCTCATCTCTGTCCTAAATGGTCTACCCCGTATTTTTTAAGCTGTGTCCTCTGGTTCGGCACTCACCCATCAGTGGAAACATGTTTCCTGCTGCCAGAGTGTCCAATCCTTTCATAATCTTATACGTCTCAATCATATCCCCTCTCAGTCTTCTAAACTCAAGGGTATACAAGCCCAGTCGCTTCAGTTTTCAGTGTAAGGTAATCCCGCCATTCCAGGAAATGACCTCGTGAACCAACGCTGCACTCCCTCAATAGCCAGAATGTCTTTCCTCAAATTTGGCGACCAGAACTGCACACAGTACTCAGGTGTGGTCTCACCAGGGCCCTGTACAGCTGCAGAAGCACCTCTTTGCTTCTATACTCAATTCCTCTTGTTATGAAGGCCAGCATGCTATTAGCCTTCTTCACTACCTGTTGTACCTGCATGCTTGCCTTCATTGACTGGTGTACAAGAACACCCAGATATCTCTGTACTGCCCCTTTACCTAAATTAATTCCATTGAGGTAGTCATCTGCCTTCCTGTTCTTGCCACCAAAGTGGATAACTATACATTTATCCACATTAAATTGCATCTGCCATGCATCTGCCCACTCACCTAACTTGTCCAGGTCACCCTGTAATCTCCTAACATCCTCATCACATTTCACCCTGCCACCCAGCTTTGTATCATCAGCAAATTTGCTATTGTTATTGCTGATACCATCTTCTATATCATTAACATATATAACTCCATTCATCAATGTTTGCTCCTCCTTGCTGTTTTTCCGCTCCACCTTACTAGATTCTGTGGAATCTGAGCGATGTGGGCTCTGGGGAGATTAATGGCAGAGATCATCTCGCCACATCATTTATGATCTTCGCAAACTTTCATTTCTCCAGATCTCCCGTTATGCTGATGGAGTAGAGAAGGACAATGATCTTCCAACAATGCTCTGTATTCTCCAGAGAGCTGAGACTGCTCTAACCTGGGTGGGAACATTACAGCAGGCTGGTAAAGTGTTGCTGCTGCTGTACAGGGAGATCACATCTGGAGTAGTGTGTACAGGTTAGCCTCTTCTATGAAGAAAGGATGTTGTTATATTGGAAGCAGTTCAGAGATGGTTCCCTCAACTGATTCCTGCAATGAAGGTGCTAGATTATAACGAAAAGATGATCAGGTTGACCCAGTAGTCAATTACACAGATAGTGGAGGAATCCATTCAGTTCTCCAGCCTGTTACACAGGAACAACAGGAGGATATTCAGGCCTTCGACCCTGTTACACCAAAACAGGACGAGACCATTCAGTCCCTGGAGCCTGATATACATTTACAGAAGGAGGCCAATCAGCCCTCGAGCCTATAACAGTAGGCCATGCTGCACCAGTATCCTGTTAAACAACAACAGGATCAGTCCATTCAGCCTCCTCAAGTCTGTAACATAGGAACTGGAAGAGGTCACACAGTGAAGGAGATTGTTACACTGGGATAACAGGAGGCCATTCAGACCCACCGAGCCTATTGCAAGGGAATTGGATAATGATAAAAACTATCTGAAACTTCTTTCATGAGAAATGAAGAGGTAATTTAGACACGTGTCTGTTGTAGTATGTGAACAAGAGAAGAACAATCACTCCCTTGTTCCCATCTCCGGGATACATGAGGAGACCGTTCAGTATTTCCACCTGTTATGAGAAGACCCATCAGCCCCTCAAAATGTTACACAGCAACGGGAAGATTCCATAATCTCCCAATCCTCTAAAGCATCAACAGGAGGAGGTCATTCTGACCTTGGAGACGACAACGTGGGAACACCAGAAAGACATCAGCTCATCGATTTTGATGATGAGTCTATTCAGTGACACATGGCTCTTACACAGCAATTGGAGCACATCTCTTAAAGTCTTGTGCCCATTAAACAGGAATTCAAAGAAAATGTAAAGGTTTTCGAAAATGAAGAACTTATCATAATGGTATACATTAGGTACTAAAGTGTGACAATAAACTATTATAATTTATGGCAAATTGTTAGAGTCCATTGTTCAGGACATTTGCAAAGTTAAACCACAATCCATCAGAGTCAACATGGTTATACGAAGGCTAAACCGTGTCTGAATTGTTTGCTTGAGTTATTTGAAGATGTCACAAACAAGGTGGGTCGTGGGAATCCTGGAGATGGAACATATCTGGTCTTCCTGAAGCATCGGATATGTCGCTTCTCCAAAGAGTAAGTGGTAAGATCAGACAACATGAGTTTAGGAGTAATTAATTAGCTTGGATGGAGGAATGGTTAACCAACAAAATGGAGTCAGATGGAATAAATGTGTCATTTTCTTTTGGCAAATGCAGTTTGTGGGGTGCCATTGATTTCAGGACTCATGCCTCAACCATTTGCAATCGATGGTATTACTGCACTCGGTTGATGGGATAGAAAATACAATGTCACATTTTCAGATGACACTAACATTGGTGGGAATTACTTCGGAATGATGATGCAAGAGATTTAAAACTATATGGATAGGTTTGGTGAATTTGCCAACATTTGGCAAGGAAAATTAAAGTGAATAAATATGGGCTATTCAAGTTGGCCAGTATAATAGAAAGACAAATTATTATCTAAATGGAGAGAAAGTTCAAAGTGCTTAGGCGCAGAGGGATCTGGGTGTCTGCTTGCATATCACAGAAAACCTGCCTGCAGATACTGCAAGTAATGAGAAATGTAAGCATAATTTCAGTGTTTATTTATGAAAGGATAGAGTAGAAAGGTAGGGAGTGTTGGTGTAGCTAAGCAAGGCATTAGTGAGGCTGCAACTGGAGTACAGTTTGGGTGTCCTGCAGAATGTGGCATTTCCATTGGAGGCAATTCAGAAAAAGCTTCATTAGATTGATTCCATATTTGAAGTGTTTGTCTAATGAAGAGAAATTGAGCAGTTTAGGCCTATACTCTCCAGTTTATAAGAATGAAAAGAGATCTCATTGAGGTCTGTAAAATGCTAAAAGTAATTGAATGTGTAGAAATGGAGTGGATTTTGTTTTCATGTGGCGCAATCTACAACAAGAGACTAGAGTTTTAGGATGGAGAGATGGCAGGAAAGTGGAACAGAGGCCGTGTTGACATCAGCCTCATCGAGGGGTTGGAGTCCTCACAGATGCTCCTTGTTCTTATTCAACTCTTCGACTGTGTTGCCCAGGAATGGGAAGGACTGGGTATCATACAGAAGCAGGCACTCAGGATAAATCAGTCTCAATCAATTAGACAGAACGTAACCCGTAGGGTCAAAGAATAACCAGTACTTGGTTCTCAACTATTTACAGTCTATATTAATGATCAGGAGGATGGAACAGATATACAGATGCTGAGTTTAGTGATGTCGCTGTGGTAAGCAAGAGATTAAATTACCAAGAGAGGGTGGGGAGTCTGCAAATAGATTCAGAGAGGTAAAGGCAATGGATAATAGTTTGGCAGGTGGAATTTAACATGACATAACATGTCATTTCATTTATAGGAATAACGGAAAGCAATATGTTACTGAAATGGAAAGGGATTACAGGACTTAATGATACTGTGTACTAGGGGGTTCACTCAGACCCGTTTAGACATGGGGGGTTTTGCTCCATCCCTGATCGTCAACTCCCAGACACTCCAAGTGACCCATTGCTCTCCGTACACATGGACAACTTTGATGTTGATTGGTGGTGGGGATGGTGTTTTGAAACGTGCATCAAGGGGAGGCCTTTATCCAAGATACATTCATTTCTTTCTACGTGGAGACCCGATGACGATGGGAATGGCTGACTGCTTCTGAATGAGGAGGCCGTGACTGCTGCCAGGACAGTGGGTATTCACCAACATGATGTACTGTGCATGGGTACACTGTAACATTAATAGAGAGAGAGCTCCTTCAGTTCCTCTACCTCTCCCCATTGACATGGGTTCTCTGCAGATGCCATGCACACTATCGGGAATCCCACTATACCACTGGATACACCCAGCAGCTCCCTGCTGTGGGAGAAACAATGTATTTACCTCATCCACCATATATATCCTCCATCACCGAATGGTGACATTGATGTTGAGATATGGGAAATGACGGATATGTCACCTAGTTCTGCCTGGAAAGTTATGGATTATAGAAACTGAATGAAACTGTGACCCTAACAGCCACTGGCAGCACCATCCTCCCCCTGGTGTGATGCGGCAGGACGTGTTGAAGGAGATGACACCGCTTTGTGCCCAGCTCCTTGTTCAGTCAGGGTCCCCTCACTATCTGCTCCTGGTTTAAGTGTAGCTTGGGAAGTTGATCCTGGAATACTTGGAGTGGATACAGCAGATCCCTTTCCCCACACACACTCACTCCGTGGTTTCAGAGCTTCCCCTCTCTGCAGCCTCTGCTTCATGTGTTGTTCATATTGCAGGCTCAGATGCTGTAAATACAGTCCCCATGCTCCATCCACAGTTGAGTCACGAAATCCTCAGGTCTCCCTGAATGTCTGAGGCAGCTTACAGCACAACTTCCAGCAAACCATCCCCAGCCACTCCACTAAATTTTTAATAACAGGGGTCAGTCAGAAACCCCTTGGCTACAAGTGTTGTGGACCAGACCAGATTCCCACAAAATATTTTAAGAAGGCCGCTTAGACTCAAACCTTTCCTTATTTTGAATATAGATGTGAAGCGTGCTTTCTAGATATATTGTGACTGGTCAACCTACTCGACATGAAGCAAAATATAACTATTCAAATACTTTAGTTAAAATACAATCAAAGAAAAGAAAAATGAGGGATGGCTTATATGTTGGAACACTTACACAAACAATAGATACCATACCATCTTGGTTTACACCGCTTGGCACAAAGATATATTCAAATGTATTCAGATACTTACAGCAATTTTCCAATCCAGGAGGAAACAACATCAACAGAGATCTCAGAGAGAAAAGCAGCTGGGGATCATGTATTGAAA
Source organism: Hemiscyllium ocellatum (assembly GCF_020745735.1). Classification (NCBI taxonomy): domain Eukaryota; kingdom Metazoa; phylum Chordata; class Chondrichthyes; order Orectolobiformes; family Hemiscylliidae; genus Hemiscyllium; species Hemiscyllium ocellatum. Next base: position 80,704 of record NW_026867863.1, read on the forward strand.
CTTCCAACCCTTCTGGGATCCCCAGCAGCTTCATAATGCTGCAGCTAAAAACAAAACGAGGAAACCAGGTCTGGGAGAGCTGGCCACTGCCCTTCCATTGTTACCAACGTTTTAATGAAACCTAAAGGCTTTCTCAGTTAGTTACTTTAACTGTTTTCAGACAGCAGTTCCGCACTCTGTCTTTAAAACCTCTCTTCAAAAAAATAACCCAAGAGAAAGTCACCTTTTTACAGTGATAGTATACTCACAACTCCACCATCAATAAAATGATCCATCAATATACAAAATGGATTATTTTAGACCTCCTAACCTTCCTCTATTAGCAGACTGAAATGCATATATATTGCGTTGACTCTGAGCATACAAATGTTCACAACTAGATTCGATTTCAGTCATTTTACTCCTGCCACAGAATGCCTTTGTCTTTCTTCATCCAAGTCTCTACAAAGTGTCAAAACATAGGTTTCCTCACCCTGTCAACTGTATAATTTCACATTGAATGGCAGCAATAATAAGCTCAATCGAAACAGACTGGTATTATTCTCTCCAAACCTCTCCAAAAACTTTAAGGGTCACGATCAGTGATAAAAAAAATTGTCTCAGGTATGTTGTTCACAATTTAAAGCTGAAATGTTGTAATGCCAACGTCAAGCTCAAGGCCTCCTTCCCCATTGTGGAATAAACCTGTTGATGTTTCCACTGGACGCTTCAACCACACGTTACAGAATGGAGCACTTCTCATCTCTCCAATAGTCCTCTGAATGACATAGCTCCTCATATTTCAGCATTAAAGAATTACATGCTGCTATGCCTCTCAATGCTGTAACCTCTTTCCCGGCTTCTCCTGGCCTATGCCAATAAACCTTACTCTCACAGGGATATGTTTTAAGAAGATCTTGCACATTCTTCTCAATCCCTCATGGAAACCAAACTTTGATTTCTGAACTAAATCATCATCAGCTGCCATTTCAGCTTCTAACCTTGGCATTGTAACTCTCTGCTCTTCCCCACGAGTTCTCACGGCTGCAGGAAGTGAATTGTTGAGCTTCTCCAAAATAAGAATCTCTCTAAGAGTGTCATTGGTTTGCTCAGTTTTTAATACCTTACCCACCTTTCAAAATTATTATTTTTGATTCTTTCAAAGTCAATGTGCGTTTAACCAAGGACGCTATTTTAGATTCCTGAAACGCTGTCTGTTGCCTTCTGGCACGAGCTCACATGCACTTCCGATGGCTTTCTACATCTCCTCATACTCCTCAGATACCTCCTCCGATAGGATGCAAATACCAGCAGCTTTGTTTGGATCAACTAAATCCATATGGTCACTGGGCACTGCATTTGTTTAGCCACTTTCTCAAATGAAATTAAAAAGGCTTCCCCGTCCTTCTCATCAAATTTAGATAATGCCTGGATGTATCTAAACAGATCCCCATCAGACCTTTGGCTACTATAAGGTTGCTCATCCTCACTCACCTCCTCATCCAGCCTACAGCCTACCTTCATCACTGCCTTCCATGTCCACTTCCCTCTCTAATTGCTAACTTTTGAAGTTGAAACTCTCTGCTTTTCTTCTCTTTTTCTCTTTCTCTTCTCCATGTCCTTTTCTTTTATTTCTACTTTTCATCATAATTCAAACTGTTTCAATTCTTTCTCATGTTCACGGTGCCTCATTTGAAATTGAATTCGAGCCATTTCTAAAGAGTCTGATGTCAGATCCTCCAAATGTAATTATTGAGCTATAACTGTAATTATCTCTCATTTTCTCACAGACAAACGCAACCCCAACTCCAGCTTGTCTGCCAATTCCTACAGCTTTGTCTTAATAACTTTTGTAAAACTTTAATTCTTCCACACACGGAAAATTCTTAGTGACTGAAAGAATCTTTATACACAAAGCACTGTTTAAACCAACCGAATTCAACATCTGGAACAAAAGACACTGAAAAATATCATACACGACCTTGGAACCCAATAGCCTCCAGTGTCTGCATGAGCTTATTCTGGATGCTCTGGTTTCCCCCACAATCCAAAGATGTGCGTGTCAGGTAAATTGGCCATGCTTAGTTGTTCATAGTTTTCAGGGATGTGTGGGTTAGGTGCCTTAGTCGGGGTAAATGTGTCATAATAGGGTAGAGGAATTGGCCTGGGTAGGTTAATCCTTGGTGGGTCGGGTGTAGACGTGTTGGATCAAATAACCTGTTTGTACGCTGTAGGGATTGTAATTCTAAACCCAATTAACGATTTAGAACCAGACAAGAGACCCAGTTTGCTATAGACCAACCAAACTGTCTCAAACTATTTTAAGAAGGTAGCTTGAATGCCAACTTTTCCTTAATAACAAGATAGATGGGAATTGGATGTCCCAGATGTGATTCCACTCATCAAACCACTCACCATTATGCAAAACACACTATATTTAAACACTCTAATGAAAATCCATACAAAATGAAGAGGAATTTAGAATAACTTAGCTATTGGAAACCTTAACTGAATGATGGACACAGACCCTGCTACAAATTAACTGTTCCAATATACTAATATCACCTAAACACGCCCTTTGGCAAAAATGAGCATTCAGACATACTTTCTTGCATACAGTTCTCCAGTCCAGGAGGAAACAGTATCAAGTGAGGTTTCAGAGAGAATAGCAGCTAGGGATAATTTATTAAAACTTCCAATCCTTCCGGGACCCAAGCACCTGGTGACTGTGACATCTGCAAGGAAAAAAAACTATAAAGCCTGGTCTGTGCCAGCTGGCCATTGTTACTACTATTTATTAAAAAACCATAAAAGTCTCAAAAGTTTTTTCGTTGAGCCGTTTTCAATAGGCACTTTGGCCTTTAAGACCTCTTACTGAAAAAAGGAGAAAATAACCTTTTCTTTAAAAAAAAGTGACAGCATTGCTACATAATTTAAATGACTGTTCCTTTATTCAAGGGGCTTCCTCGTGTTCCTGACCGCGTGATCACCTGAGAGGGACAAACACAGGCACAGACCAAGTTACAAGGATGTGTCTCATAACTTCTGAAACACGCCTGTCCATGGGCCATCACATGGGACATACCGGGAAGTGAACAACAGCCTGACACACACCATTTCACTGTTTCTGATCTACACAATGTCAGCACTCGATACACTAGGGAGCAAAAACCCAAGGCCAGGGAAAGATACAGAGGGACAGAGAGATTCACATTAAAGACAGAAACAGGCAGTTAATTAACTGGGAGGAGGTTGTGGAAATATGGGGAAAATTATTGGGCCGTGGGACTAACTGGAGAAGTGAGATCTTCGAGAGTAAAATTACAAGAATGAGAACATTCAATAAAGGCATTGTCAGATCAGCAGAAATAGTTTGTTACATCAAATTCTGAATTTACTTCACAGAACACCACAAACAACATAAACTGGGACAAGATGACAGCCCCGCATGGAGAGCTGTGCAGAGCAGGCTAGTGTGTTGCTCAGTAAACTGCACTATCTGCCCAGCATGGAGAGCATTGCAAACTTTACTATCATATGCAAACTATACTCGCAACAGATTACTGCCTACAATGGGAAGGTTTGCTGCGTGTATGTGTTCATCAGAAACTGAGGGACAGTGCGTGTGTGTGTGCGTGATTGGTGTGGTTGAATGTGAAACTCAGTGTTTGAGAAGGAACGCACATGGAAGAAATTATTTTAAATACGAACAACTGGCAGGCTTTTTGTTAATCAACAGAGAGAGAACGAGAGAAGTTTCATGGACAGATGAGATAAAGTGTTTGAGAATGTTAAAATAAAGCCATTGCCAGACACAACAGCAATATACATCGGTGTGTACATGAATGACAGATGGATGGGAGTTTGGTGTGAGTTCGAATCAGATTTGCTTCAACAGGTTTGAAGCCGGGAGCGTCAGCAGCAGATTATTAACTTCATTAAGACGGTATTTCATAGCTCAAGGTTCAAACAGCAGATGGAATACACCAGTGAGATATATCCTGGAGTGGTGAGTTTTTCAAGTTAGAAATGGTCAGGGTATGGTGTCAGGAATCAGCTCATGGTCAAAGGGATCTCCCACAGTTGTGACTTGTCTGCTTCTGCAGCAGATATTAGCCAGGGATGGGATGGAAGTGGAGTTTGTAAACAAAACAGTGGAGAGTGACCTCCATGCTGTTAATATTTAAATACCAAAGGCGATGATACAATAAATGTAGTTCTCCACTGAAACTGAGTAGGGCAACATAGAGACCCATGAGTAACACTGCCAGAGCAGAGAGGGAGACAGTAATTGAACACCTTCTTTGATGTAGTTAGTAGTGGTCTGCAGAGTGAATATCTGGATTGAGAATTTCAACAGGAACAATAATAGTGACAAGAAGGGTAGACTATATGAAGGAACAGTAATACAGTCATAACCGGTTTATAGAAAAAAAAATCTGGACAGTGACACTTACCAGGAACACCAACGATAGCCAGGAAAGGATCATAAAAATATTGAATAATGAGAAGAGCGTAATAGATCCGTGATGATAATGACCACCAATAAAATGCAGAAAGATACGAAACATAATCGGATAAACTCCTATCTATATTTGGAACGTGCCAGTCTAATGCTCCTAGATTCGGATACATTTTTGGAACATTCCAATCTAATTTTCTCAGATTCGGATCTCTCCGCCCCCTCTCTCTAAATCTGCCGATCCCTTTCAGTGCTGTCAGTGATGCTCCCGCTCATGTTATGGGATAACACATTGAACGGCGCCCATTTATCATTAAAGATGGAAACCCTCCACTGGGATAATTAGAATCCATGGAGATTGGTAGTAATCACAGCCACAGAACAAACACTGGGAAACTGAGCAAAGGCTACAACAACGGATGAATGGGCACTGCACAACAATCAACAGACAGGAGTGTTCCCTTCCAGTTGGGGAATACTTCAGTGGTCCAGGACATTCAACCTCCGACCTTCTGGTGACCATCCTTCAAGGCGGCCTTCAGGACAGGCAGCAGCGAACAGTGGCCGAGCAGAGGCTGATAGCTATTTTCAGTACTCATAGGGAGAGCCTCAGCCGGGACAGTGGGTTCACGTCACATTACAGGTGACCCCCATTGCACTGTATACACACACACACACACACAAACACACACACACACACTCCTATACACACACATGCATACGGACACACATGTACACAGACACTCACACATACGCTTACAGACACCCACACTCAGACAGGCATCCGATCAGAGATTTAGACCACTCTGCACTCATGCACACACATATACACTCTCTCTCACTGATACTCAAACCCCCCACCCCAGCCACGCAAACACACACATGCACCCCTCACAGACTTAAGAAAGTCTACATCACTCACACACATATACACTCCCTCTCAACCAAGACAAACACACACACACAAACAAACAGACAAAGACCCACATGCACACATATATTTTATGGGGTGAATTTGTACTTGCAGAGCTACATTGTACTTTGCTCAAAAACTGCATGAATTCATGTAAACCTCTGAGCTCAAAAACTGCATGAATTCATGTAAAACTCTGTAATCTCACTTTTCAGATTAGAATCAATCTAAACATCATGGAATAGACATAGAACACAGGGGGCTAACACCTTCAACATATTGTCTAGGTATCACTCAATGTTACAGCTAACCTGAGAATGCAACTTTAAAAGAAAAAGGTTTTGTGATTTACACATGAAAGAAATGAAACTATCATGGTATTCGAACAGATGAAAGACTCAAAAGACAATCAAGGTATCTTTCAATGTATAATTTCAGTTACATCACCCTGTAAATTTTTGCTATAAATTCTGTGCCTTAGAAGTGTGGCTTCCACTATCACCTGATGAAGGAGCGGCGCTCCGAAAGCTAATGTGCTTCCAATTAAACCTATTGGACTATAACCTGGTGCTGTGTGATTTTTAACTTTGTACACCTCAGTCCAACACCAGCATCTCCAAATCATGACTAAACAAACAGGCTCAGTTAACCAGTTCCACACATCACTTTTCATATCACTATAAAAGGGAATATTTACTGGGTTTGGATGGAATGGATGAGGGTTGCTGAGGGATGGACCATAACTCTTTAAACCTTTTAAATCTTTTTTAAACTTGTATATGAGAGTATTAACAAGACACTACAGGGGTCTATATATGTTCCGCTCTGTTTATGAAAGGAGGCAATTATAAAATAACAGATTGGCTGCATAAAAAAACCTCGGGTGGGTAAGTTTTTAGATCCCTGAACACAAAGTACAGTACTTATTGACCAGTTGTGAGGCTACTCCTGGTTTTAAGTGCCCTGTTATCAAATCCTTTCATAACCTTGAGACAGAGCAATGAGACTGCTGCTCAGCAACAGGCCGAAGCAATTCTGTCCCAATGGGCCTCTTACAGAGGGATAAGAGAAGGCCATTCAGCCCATATTAGCCTGTTGCTACTTGAAAAGGTGGAAATCTAGAATATTGGCACATTTTTCCAACAGAATCATTCAAAACAAAGAGCTGTGTTGCTGCAGCTGTATGAAGTGTTACTGAGAGGGCACCTGGAGTACATTGTGTTGTTTGTGTTTCTGTGAGAAGGGATGGACTTCCATCAGATACAGTTGAATGGCTGCTCGTAATCCATGGCTTGCTGTGTCATTTAATGTCTTGGGTCTGTTACACTGGGACATGAGGAGGCCATTCAGACTCTTGAGCCTGGTCCAGAGGGTCTGGAAGTATTTATTTAACTTTCAAGTCTGTTACGCATAAATATTAGTTTTAAATTAGTTTTGGAATCGGAAAGACCTACGGTAAATATTAAAGTTCTAACTTTGAACAAGGCCAATTTTGAAAGTGTTATGGAGACCTGTGAAAGGCTGATTGCAATAACCTATTCACAGGTAAAGGGATGGTTGGAAAATGCAAGGCCATTAAACTGGGTTTCAGAGAGTCCAGAGCCAACGTGTTCCCATTGGTGAGATGGGCAATGCTGGTGGGTGCAGGGAGTGTTGGATGGCTAGATATATTGATGCTCTTGGCAAGGGAAGGAAGGAGGCATATGTCGGGTAAACAGAGCTGAGATCAAGTGAATCCCGAGAGGTGTATAAGTGCAGCAAGTGTATAGTCAATGAGGAAATCGGGCCAGAAAAATGAGGACAAGGCTTGGTTTCAGAAATAGGGTTAATGAGGCATTGAAGAAATTCTACACATCCGTTTATGGGAAAAGATTAACTCGGGAGAAAATATGGCCCCTTAAAGATCAATAAGGCTACCTATGTATGGAACCACATATACATAGGTTGGAGGGATAAGAAACAAGTATTTCTCCTCAGTATTTAATGTGGAGGAGGTTACAAGAGCGAGAGAATGAAGAAATATATAGTGATACCTTGAAAAGTGTCTATATTACAAGGAGGTGTTGGACATTTTAAAACACATAAAGGTGAACAAATCCCTGGAACCTGAGCAGTTGGGAAGCTAGGAAAGAGATTGCTCAGCATTTTGCTGATATATTTGTAACATTGATTTCCATAGGTGAGGTGTCAAAAGACTGGAGGGCAGCTAACGTTGTGTCATTATTTAAGAAAGTAAGGAAAAAAACAGGTAACTATAGATCGGTGAGCCTGACGTGAATGGTGACTAAATTGTTAGAGGCGATTTCGAGGAAAAGGATTGATGTGCATTTGGAAGGGCAAGGACTGAAGAGGGCTTTGTACATTGGAGATCACGTCTCACTGACACGGTGAAATTATTTGTGCAAGTGATGAAGATGATTGATGAAGGCAGGACAGTGGATGCTGTCTTTATGGAATTCAGTAAGAAAACCAAAATATTCAACATGGTAGACTGGTTAGCAAGGTCAGACTGCCTGGGATCCAGGGAGAGCTCGCCATTTATATCCAACATTTTCTTGAATATCGGAGACAGGGCGTGACAGTGGACATTTGTTCATTAAACTTGGAGACCTGTGACCAGTGGTATGCCGCAAAGATCAATACTAGGTCCACTTCTTTTGTCACTAATACAAATCAGTTGCATTTGAGTATATGATGTGTGATCAGTAAGTTTGTAGATAATACCAAATTTGTTGGTGTAGTCGTCAGTGAAGAATGATCTGTCAGATTATAATGGGACCTTGTTGAGGTGAACCGAGGAATGGCAGATGGAGTTTATTTTAGTTAAATGTGAGGTGTTGCATTTTGGCAAGACAGATCAGGGCAAGACATATAGGTAGGGTCCTGTCGAAATCTACCAATCAGGGAGAACTCCATCGAAATTATCGAATCCCTACAGTGAGGAAACAGCCTATCCGACCCATCAAGGCCACACCGAACCTCTAAACAGTATCCCACTGGACAAACACCAACCCTAAACCTCTGATCTTGCATTTCCCATGGCTAATCCGCCTCGCCTAAACATTCCTGGGTATTTTAGCATGGCCAATCTACCATTATCTGTATATCTTTATACTTGCAGAGGAAAACATAACATCTGGAGGAAACTCATGCAGACACGGGGAGAATGTGCAAACTCCATACAGGCAGTCATTCAAGGATGGAGTCAAACCCAGATCGCTGTGCTGTGAGGTAGCAATGCTAGTCACTGAGCTACTGTGTCACCGCGTGTTGCTGGTTCTCTGTTCCTTGAAAGTGCCGTCACAGGTAGATAGTAAAGTGAAGAAGGCACTTGGTGATCTTCCCTTTGCTGGTGCGTGCTTTGAGTCTAAGCCTTTGCAAGACATGTTACATCTGTCCAGGACATTGGTTTGGCCATTTTTTGTAATATTGCCTTTAATTCTGGTCTCCCTGATGTCGGAAAGATGTTGTCAAACTTGAAAGGGTGCAGAAGAGATTTAAAAGAATATTGCAGAGGTTGGAGGGTTAGAGTTACAGGGAGAGTTTGAATAGGCTGGGACTACTTTCAAGTTTTGAGGCTGAGAGGGGACCTTAAAGAGGATTATAAAATCATGAGGGGCATAGACAACGTCAACGTCTTTTACCCAGGATAGGCGAGTCCAAAGGTTTAAGGTGAAAGGGGAAAGATTTAAAAAGAGAAATGAGGGACAACATTTTCACACAGAGACTGCTGTATGTATGGATGGATCAGCCAAAAGAGGTGGTGGAGACAGGTACAGTTACACCATTTAGAAGGCATTTGGATGGATACATGCATGGGAAGTGTTTAGAGGGAGATGGGCCAAGTCTTGGTAAGGGGGACGAGATTTATTTAGGATAGTTGGTCGGTATGGACGATCAGACGGAAAGGTATTTTTCAGTGCTGTACATCTCTGAGACTCTATTGCCTCTTGAGTGTATGACACAGGGACAGGAGGAGGCTATTCAGCTTCTGAATTCTGTCAGTCAGCTTGTTTGCTCAATTACTGTGAGTAAAACACAAAAATATATCATTCAGATTTTGATGGTGTTTTACAGAAACAGGAGAAAGGCTTTTAGTCAAGAGAAGCTGTAAGGAATGTGAAGAGGCCATTCAGTCCCTCAACTCCATTCCACAGGAGCAGCAGGTGAGGACAGAACTATTGCAGCCCGTTAGTCAGCAGCAAGAGGAGGACATCTACTATCGCAAACCTTGGATCAGGAGGCAGTCACTCAGCTGCCCAAGGTTGGGACATAGGAACAGGAGGCAGTCATTCAGCTGCTTGAGACTGGGGCACAGGGACAGGAGGGAGTCACTCAGAGCTCGAAACTGGGGCACAGGAACATGAGGCAGTCATTCAACCGCTTGAGACGGGGACACAGGGACAGGAGGGAGTCACTCAGAGCTCGAAACTGGGACACAGGGAACTCTGGAGACTAGTGAGGCCCGAGGATCCTGTTACGCAGGAACAGGAGGAAGTGACTCAGTCCCCACCAGTATGGGACACTGGGAGAGAAGTGGAGTTTTCTTGGAACAAATAGAAGTATATGAATAAATTGCATTCGTGGTCCATTCAATCCTGCCCCACCATTCACAAAGACCACGTCTGATATGATTATGATTCCCTCATTCCATTTTACCGAGACTCCCCTCTCTGCAGCATCTGCTCCATTTGTAGGTCATGTTGCAGACCCAGATGCTGCAACAACACTCACCATGTCTCATCCAGAAGGATGGATCTAACAGGATGAGTCAGGATTTGAAAGGTCCAATCACAAGAATGAAAACACAAAATAAAGGTATTGCCAGATGTTTACTTCTCTCACATTCGCAATCCAACTCACAAAACCACCCCATCCATTACATATTCAGGATGGAGCACTGTGTAGGTCCGGCTAGTGTACTGCTGAATGCAACCCAGCAATACCCAGAGTGAAACTCTGTGCAGCCCACACCAATGCCTGATCCATAATCCTGGACTAAATATCCAGCGTGGGGAGCTGTGCACTGCACACTGGTTCATTCATATATAAGCCCAGGCTATTGCATTGTTCGGTAACACTGTGTTAGATCACTGCCCAGTGTGGGGAAACTTGCAGCCAACTTTGGAACTGACAGGATGTGCAGCTCCCATCCATTTACAGTTCCATATCTCCACTGTACTCCACTTGATAAGGGGTGCTGCGAATGTCAAAATCACTGCGAGGAAGAGATGTAAATGGAAACAAATTAAAACCAATAGTTCTGATAAAGACGCATATCACTCTAATATCTAAAGATGAAATAACTGAGATAATATCCAATGAGGTTTTGTGAACTAGGCAAAGAAGTAAGAGGGGGATGGTGATGTTATAGTGGTTGCATTATAAGCCTCTAGATAATCAATGGGAATTAGAGGAACAAATATGCAGGGAGACTGGCGAGACTTGAAGGAGCAACAGGATTGTTATAATAGGTGATTTTAACTTTCCTAACAGAGACTGGGACTTCCAGATGATTAAGAACATAGATAGAACGTAATTTGTTAAGTGTGTTCAGAATAGTTTCCACAAGCAGCATGTAGAGGGTCCTACTGGGGAAGGGACAAACTCGACCTAATGTTGGGAAATAGGGTAGGAACGGTGACGGAGGTAAAGTGGGGGAGAATTTTGCGAAAAGTGACTAGAGCTTTATTAAATTTAAAATCGTTATGGTAGGGACAACATTGGTCCACGGATTCAAGTTCTAAGTTGGGGAAAGGCGTATTTTGTTGAAATTAGAGATGGGATTGCAAGGGATGATTGGAGTAGTTTGTTTCCAGGTAAAAGAATCCCGGACAACGGAGCGGGCTTCAAAAGTGAGATAGTTCGAGTTCAAGGTCTACAAGTTCCTGTGAGGGTGAAAGGAAAGTGAGGCTGGAAGAGAGAACCCTGGATGACAAGCGATGTTGAGGCTCTGACCAGCAAAAAATGAGGCGTCGCTCAGGTACAGGCATCTGGGACCAAGAGAATCTCTGGAGGTACACAGGGGATACAGGAGTTTACTGAAGAAAGAAAGCAGCAAGGTGAAAAGGGGGTATGAGATAGCCGTGGATGAGCAGAATGGTGTGAATCTAAATTCAGTATAGAAAAGAAAAAGAACAACCAGAGAGAGAATAGGACGCCGTACAATCCAAAATGGGCATGCATGTGTAAAACCTCAAGAGATGGTTGAGTCCCTCAATTCCCCCTCCGTGTTTAACATGAAGAAACACATGAGGACCTGTGACCTTTGGGACGTTAATTGACATATATTGGAGCAGTCCATATCATTAATGGTACTAATGGACATATTAGAATGCTTAAATTCAGATAAATCTCTTGGTCCTGACCAGACAAATCCAAGAGCACTGCAAGAGGTGAGAGAAGATAGTTCAGGGGCCAAGGACCCGGAAGGCTGGGCCGTAACAAACATGCCCTTATTCAAGAAGGGCTGCAAATAAATGCCTGGGAAATATAGACCAGTATGCTTCACATCTGTTTTCGGTAAACCCCTTGAGAAGGTTCTGAGAGATAAGATATGCATGCATTTGGAAAGACAGAATTTGACTTGGAGCCGTCAGCATAGCTTTGTGCGTGGCAGATCATGCCTTACACATTTTGTTAGAGGTTTTGAGGAAGTGACCAGAAAGGTTGACAAGGGCAGGGTGGTGGACATAGTCTATATGGATTTCAGTAAAACCTTTGATAAGGTTCCACATGGTAGGCCGCTCTGAAAGGGTAGATCGCATGGACTCCAATGTAAACTGGCAAATTGGCGACACAATTGGCTTGACGTTATGAAGCAAATGGCTATGGTGGAGGTATGCTAGTCCGTCTGGAGGCCTGTGACTAGTGGAGTGCCTCATTGGTCGGTCATGGGCCCATTGCTGTTTGTTCTCTATATCAATGGTTTGTACCAGAGTGCACAGCGCAAGGTTAGTAAGTTTGCAGATGACACTAAATTAGGAGGCATCATTTACAGTGAGGAACATTGTCAGAAATTGCAGCAGTACACTGGTAAGCTGGGGAAGTGAGCTGAGAATGAGCAAATGGGTTTAATAAAGATAAATGTGACGTCTTGCATTATGGAAAGTCAAATCCAGGTTGGAGTTTAATGATGAATGAGAGAGTCTTAAGGAGTGTAGTGGAACAAAAGTACGTTGGAGATCAGGTGCACGGTTGTCTGAAATTTGAGCACCAGATACACAGGACAGTGAAGAAGGCTGTTGGGGTACACTGGCCTTCATCAGGGCATTGAGTATATACGTTGGGATGTTATGTTCCTGTTGTACAGGATGATGGTAAGGCTGCAGTTGGAGTATTGTGTTCAGCTTTGTTCACTTTGTTCTAGAAAGGATATTATTGCCCGAGAAAGAGTGTAGAAGAAATTTACAAAGATGTTTCCTGAGCTAAAGGCTCTAAGTTATAGGCAGAGGTTGGATAGGTTAGAACTTATTTCCTTACAGCGTAGGAAACTGAGAGGGTTCTTATAGAAGTGTAACTCTTATAAAATCATGAGCGACGTACCTGGGGTGAATACTTCAAATTTTTTCCCAAGGTTGGGGAATCGAGGATGAGAGGGCATCCATTAATATTTGGAAAGGAAAAACAATATAAAAAGGAACCTGAGGGTCAACGTTTTTACACAGAGTGTGGTACGCATATGGACTGAGCTGCCAGTGGAAGTGGTAAAGGTGGGTACAATAACAACATTGAAAAGGCATTTGGACAAATACACAGATAGAAAAGGATTAGGGGGATACAGAACAAGGGCAGAGAAATGGGGTGAGTGTAGATACAGAGCAAGGGCAGGGAAATGGGGTGAGTGTGGATGCAGAGTAAGGGCAGGGAAATGGGGTGAGCGTGGATACAGAGCAAGGGCAGGGAAATGGGGTGAGTGTGGATACAGAGCAAGGGCAGGGAAATGGGGTGAGTGTGGATACAGAGCAAGGGCAGGGAAATGGGGTGAGTGTGGATACAGAGCAAGGGCAGGGAAATGGGGTGAGTGTGGATACAGAGCAAGGGCAGGGAAATGGGGTGAGTGTGGATACAGAGCAAGGGCAGGGAAATGGGGTGAGTGTGGATGGACACTTTGGTTGGCATGGACCAGCTGGGCCAAATGGCCAGCCATACTGGCATTTTAGTGCAGTATGACTGTAAGTGAGTGTGTTTTGGAGTGGAGACAGAGCGGGTGAGACTGAGAAAATATGTCATGGAAGGATATGTTCACAGGTTTCAGAATGCTGAAATGAAGACATTTCGATAGCATCATGCAACACGGGTCGGTATTATGAAGAATTATGAGTGAATGGGATATTGCTGTGAGTTCAGGCGATGGAGAGTTTTGGATGAGCATTTGTTCTGCAGCTTTGTAACTGGGAGTGAGGACAGCAGAGTCTTCGCCTCACTGGGCTGAATCAAACAAAAACTCTCTCAGTCACATTTTCATTGTGTGTCAGAGGGGTTGTCTCCATGAGGCCGAGCTAGTTTCCTGGTGCCATCTTACCAAACTCATCTCATTAACTACCCAGCCCACTCCATAGTGTCCCTCCCATTCAATGCCAGCCCGGTTCTCCCACCCATCATGACTGGAGGTACTCACAGTCGCCTGGATGCCCCTGGATATTCAGTGATTCCTGGCAATGATGTCATCTCTAAAAGGCTAATTGTCACACGGTTGAACTTTCTCAGTTTGGAGTTGCCCTGCACAGTTTACCCGAGCATGGCAGCTAAGGGGAAATTACACCACAGTTTGTTGACAGCAGCACGAAGGTCATGGTGGATGGGCTAGTACAGAGGGGGACCATTCTCTTCCCAGAAGGGGCCACACCACCAGACCCACCGAGCGTGGTCTGCCTGCACCACCCAGCTCAGTGCAGTATCTGCGGTATGAAGAAATGCCCAGCAATACAGGACATGCATCAATAACCTTCCCCCTTTGTCAGGATAAGGGTCACCGTATTCTCTCTGCTCCCTCACACTCACTGTATATCTGTTATAGCACCGACCATCGAACAAGGCTCATGCTCCACCATTCTCGCTACTGCATGCATCATCTTCCCTCTCTTTCTCTCTTGCATTTCTAGTGCCCCCTACACAGTTATAGAATATGCTGGAGAAAGCCAATTATGGAATATTCCAGATAATGTTCCAACTTATTCCCAGCTTCAGGAAATCGGCTGTGCCCCAGTGTGTAACACGTAAGACGATGGAGTCGAGATGTACGTTTTTCAAATCACACACAATTAAAATCCATCATGAGGCCATTCAGTGCTTCAAATATGCACAAACATTCATTCCGGTCGGTGGTGATTTGATGGTTTTCTCCGCTCCATGTCACAGGATGTTTCATTCATTCAACCGCCAGCTTCCTGTTACCGAGCAGATGATTCTCAGAAGTTTGTTTTTACCCCGGGTTTCTTCCAGCATGTGTTCAGAAGGCATTTCACATGGGGACGGAATCTCCGAACAATATATTTCATCTGCTTTATAAATTCATGCAGCAGCTAGCATGCTTTCCACAGACCAATCAAAAACATGCACTTATTTCATGGTTATCGATATCTAATCACAATTAGTCATTCTTGTGATTTCACTTGTCTCACCTTATTGTATTCAGCCAAAGACACCTTCCAAACACTTGTCTCAATATAAAATACAATTTCTAGCAGAGAACGTTTTGATCCTCAGCCGTTATCATGACCGTTACATCAAATATACATTTTACCTTGTCATGAATGTTTCTCTTGCCCTTTGTCTGTGACTGATTCTGTGTGTAACAGTTACACAGTCTCCCACTCAGTTGGCTGGATGGTTGGTTTGTGATGCAGTGGGAGGACACCAGCGCAGGTTCAATTCCCCACACTGACAGAGGTTACCATGAAGGGGATGCTCTCTCAACCTTACCCCATCACCCATGTGGTGATCTTCAGCGTAAACCACCATGAGTGGTCTATCTAGTGAGAGTTCTTTGGGACTCTATTCTATCAATGTTAGCATTTAAATTTTTTTAACAAATAGTTTTATTGAAGAAGAGACTTTTATTATTATATTAAACCAATAACAAAGCAACTCAAATAACAGAACAAAATTACACCCTTGTGCATGTAGATACAAAACAAGTTAAAGTCTATAAACGGACAGAAGAAAAACAAAAATAAACAAATAATTCGGCTCAGTATAACACAATGATAGCTCTCATTCTTCAAGAGCATTACACATTCATATGTTTATAATCCTTCATATTTGATTCATTAGACAATATCGTCATGGCTATATAAATGCCCTTTTTAAAGTTGCAGGTAAGCCTGTATCGCGGTAATCCAAAAAGGGCTGTCATATCTTATATAAATCTGCTTTTCGGTGCACCACACTGGTGAGAAAGTCCAAAGGGATATTCTCCATGACGAGCTTACAACGACCCAACAGACCCGGGGGCTTTTCAGACATCCAACACAACCGAATATTCTTCCTAGCACAGGAAGTATGGGGGAGATATTAAACGAGTATTTTGCATCAGTATTTACTGTAGAAAAGGATATGGAAGTCGTAACATGTAGGGAAATAGATGGTGACACCTTTGAAATTGTCCATATTACAGAGGTGAAAGTGTTCGATGTCTTGAAATGGGTCCCCAGGACCTGATCAGGTGTACCCTAGAACTCTGTGGGAAGCTAGAGAAGTGATGTTGGGCCTCTTGCTGAGATATTTGTAATATGGATAGTCACAGGTGAGGTGCCGGAAGACTGGACATTGGCTAACGTGGTGCCACTGTTTAAGTAGGGTGGTTAGGACAAGCCAGGGAACTATAGACCAATGAGCCTGATGTTGGTGGTGTGCAAGTTGTTGGAGGGAATCCTGAGGGACAGGATGTGCATGTATTTGGAAAGGCAAGGACTTATTAGGGATAGTCAACATGTCTTTGTGAGTGAGAAATCATGTCTCACAAACTCGATTGTGTTTTTTGAGGAAGTAACAAAGAGGACTGATGAGGGCAGAGGGGTAGATGTGATCTATCTGGACTTCAGTAAGGGTTGTGATAAGGTTCCCCATGGGAGACTGATTAGCAAGGTCAGATCTCATGGAATACAGGGAGAACTAGCCATTTGGATACAGAACTGGCTCAAAGGTAGAAGACAGAGGTGATGGATGGTTGTTTATCAGAACGGAGGCCTGTGACCAGTGCAGTGCCAGAAGGATCGGTGCAGGATTCACTATTTTTGTCATTGACATAAATGATTTAGATGCAAACATAAGAGCTACAGTTCGTAAGTTTGAAGATGACACCAAAATTCGAGGTGTAGTGGCAGCGAAGAGGGTCACCTCAGATTACAATGGGATCTTGTCCAAATGGTCAAATGGGCTGAGAAATGTCAGATGGAGTTTAATTAAGATAAATATGAGGTGCTGCACTTCTGGAATTTCAGCAGGATTTATACACTAAATGGTAAGGTCCTAGGGAGTGTTGCTGAACAAAGAGACCTTGGAGTGCAGGTTCATAGCTCCTTGAAAGTGGAGTTGCAGGTAGATAGGATAGTGAAGAAAGCGTTTGGTATGCTTTCCTTTTTGGTCAGAGTACAGAGTACAGGAGTTGGAAGATCATATTGCGGCTGTACAGGACATTGGTTAGGCCACCGTTGGAATATTGCATGCAACCCTGCTCCCCTTCTTATCGGAAACTTGAAAGGGTTCAGGAAAGACTTACAAAGATGTTGCCAGGGTTGGAGGATTTGAGCTATAGGGAGAGGCTGAACAGGCTGGGGCTGTTTTCCCTGGAGCATCCCAGTCAGAGTGGTGATACTATAGAGGTTTACAAAATTATGAGTGGCTTGGATAGGGTAAATACGTAAAGTCTTTTCCCTGGGGTCAGGGAGTCCAGAACTAGAGGGCATAGTTTTAGGGTGAGAGGAGAAAGATATAAAAGAGACCTATGGGACAACTATTTCACACAGAGGGTGGTGAGTGTATGAAATGAGCTGCCAGGTGTAGTGGGGGAGGCTGATGCAAGTGCAACATTTAAGAGGAATTTGGATTGGTAAATGAATAGGAAGGGTTACGGGAGATATATGGGCTGGGTGCTGGCAGGTGGGACTAGATTGGTTTGGGATATGTGATTGGCATGGATGGGTTTGACCGAAGGGTGTGTTTCCTTGCTTGACATCTCTATGACTCTATGAATTATAATAATTTCTGTTTTTGGTGCACCATTCTCGTGAGAAAGTCCAAACGGATATTCCTCATGATGAGCTTACAAAGACCCAACAGCCCCGGGGAGTTTTCAGACAATCAACACAACAGAATATTATTCCTAGCACAGAAAGTAAGGATTTTTTTTTCCGATGTGCATCTGCGTAGATACTCTGGGCAGGCCCAGGAAAAGAGAAACCGGGTCCATCTCCAATTCGGTCCCCAAGACCCACTCTACCACACCTAACACAGAGCTCCAATATATACGATGCCTGCAGCAGGACCACATGCAATGAGTAAGAGTGCCTGTAGTCATTCTGCATTTAGGACATGCTGAAGATAATCCCACTTTGAATTTTGACAGAAAATCTGGTGTCAGATAAACCCTATGAAGAATTTTCAACTGCATGGAATGGGTCCTATTACAGATCAAAATCCTTTGAGCATTTTCACAAATATCCTCCAATGGCTCCGAAGAGACCTAAACCCCCAACTCTCCCGCACAGACATCACGAAGCTGCACAGTCTTGTCTGAGGGGACACTCTCCAACAAATGATAAAGGGTGCTGACAGAGAGTGTATTCTTTACCATAAATATCCGCTTCTCTCTATCAGATCTGTAAGAGTCTGTTAAAAGTAATTTTAATCAAATCTCTAATCTGAAAAAAACAGAAGTCTACACTGGCAAGTCCATACTCACGAGTTATTTGATCAAATGATATCATTGTTTCTCCCAAAGTAGCACGTGGTGGCTCAGTGGTTTGCATTGCTGACTCACAGCACCAGGGTTTGGTACCAGCCCTGGGTGACTGACTGTGTGGAGTTAGTATATTGTCAACTGTGTCTGCGTAGGTTTCCTTCCGCAGTCACAATGATGTGCAGGTTAGATGAATTGGCCATTGCTAAATCGCTCAAAGTGTTCCAGGATCTGTAAGTTGGGGAATTAATCAGGGTAAATATAGCATGGTAGGGAAATGGGTCTGGGGGGTGGGGGGGTTACTCTTCCGAGGTTGGAAGTGGACTTGTGGGGTCCAAGGACCTGTTTCCATACTGTAGGGATTCTACTAATTCTAAATCACCCACGCTAGGTACCCCCCTATCTGCCCACAGTTTAAACCTGGAATCCATCATCCCCGGTTGACAATGCGATATACCAATTATGGGGTAAGAAATATGGTAATGGCTGTATTGCCCTCAATCTGACGCATTGTCCTTCATTCTTTAACAGTATTGATCATCATTAGTTTATGACAATATTCCATAAACGTTGTCATTTTATCTAATAACAACAGATTAATAAGGGTTCACTTTGTCTGGGAGAGCTCAACGTCTAGCCATATTGATACCGAGACCTCAGCGGCCCAGGCACTCAAATAGGATGAGAAAAAAATTAATCGATTGTTTTTAATCGGGAAAATCAACTCCCCACAATCTGTGGGGCAGTTGCAATTTTGTTAGCTCGATAAAGAATCGCTTCTAGTGCCAAATAAACGAGTTAAACCAGTCATTCTTTTCCTAAAAACACATGTTAGATTAAACTACTTACAGTGTGGAAACAGGCCTTTTGGCTCAACAAGTCCACACCGACCCGCCATTCACCCAGACCCATTCCCCTACATTTACCCCTTCACCCAACACTATGGGCAATTTAGCATGGCCAACGCACCTGACCTGTACATCCTTGGAGTGTGGGAGGAAACCCACGCAGGCACGGGGAAAATGAGCAAACTCCACGCAGTCAGTCGCCTGAGCTGGGAAGTGAATTCGGGTCATTGGCGCTGTGAGGCAGCAGTGCTAACCACTGTGCCACCGTGCCACCCACATGCGTCATCTGTTTGGGAAGTATCAAAGAAAGCATTCACATGGGGTGTAGGAAATGAGGAAAGACATTCATTTTAATAACAGCTATCTGACCTAGCCAGGATATTGGAAATGCCTCCCACCTTTGAAGGTCTTGTTTAGTTTTGTCAAACAAATGGACATAGTTAATGTTAAATAAATGATCAAAGACAGATGTAATGAATATACTGAAATAGGGAATCCACCCCCGCGACCATTGAAAAGGAAACTAGGATTTGGCCTCAGTATCAGGTATTTCCATAAGATCTCCAATAGGCATGGCCTCCAACTTTGTAAAATTAATCTTATCGCCCGGAAAGGCAACAAGTGAATTATTGCATTCCATCACATGCACGACCGAAATTGCGGGATCTAACAAAAAACATAAGGCCCTCATCTGCATACAATGTAATCTTCCGTGACTTCTATCCCAACATCAGATGTGTTGGCATCCCTACGGATGGCCTCCGCCAGTGGTTCAATCCCCAACGTAAACAATAATGGTGACAGGTGTCAACCTTGTCGGCTGCCTGGAGAAATGTTAGTATTACTGGTTGGCACACCATTAGTAAGAACTCAACCAGAGGATAGCGGTAAATGACCCTCACCCCCTTAATAAAATCTTGGCAGAGGCCAAACCGTTCTAATGTACAGAAGAGATCCGGCCACTTAACTCAATCAAATGCTTGCTCCCATCTAAAGGGATCAATAATCCCTGGATAGATTGTTGTTGACACTCTAGATCATATTGTTTAAACTCTTTACATGTCGGAAGATCTGTGGACCTTTATTTAACCTGTTTGGTCCTCTTTAGCAACGGAAGGAAGCAAAGTTGCCAGCCTTAATGCACGGGTCTCAGACAGGATTTTGAAACCAACATTTAAAAATGAGATTGGCGTGTAAGAAGCACAATCCTCCAGGGTCTTCCTTTCTTCAGCATCACAGAGGTATGAGCCGCTCTTAAGGATGGAGGGAGGGGTTTGTGACTGTATGAGTGACGGAACATGTTAAACATCAGCCTTGACAATAGGTTTATAAATGATTTATAAAATTCACTAGAAAATCCGTCAGGAACGTGCACGTTTACATTCTGAAGCTGCTTCACACCCTCCTGCACTGACAATGGTGCATTGAGGCACAACACTTATTCAGGGGTTACTCCTGGAAGACCCAGGTTCTTGAAAAATAACTCCATCTTAATCCATCTATCCTCATTATGGCAAGTCTGAAATATCTCGAACAGGAGACTTTTTTTTAATTGAAGGTAATTATCCCAGTACCTTCCCTAATTGAGGTAATGGCTTGAGAGGGGCGGTCGTTTTCCTGGCTAAATACTTGCCTGGCTTATCACCATGTTCAAACTGCCTTTGTTTTGCAAAAGTAAGTTCCTTCTTGGCTGTCTGTGTGAGCGTGGAATTGACTGTAGACCAAAGCATTGTGATCCAGTGCAGCTTAGCCACTGAGGGTCTATCACAGTAAACCCTCTCGGCTGCCCTCAGCTGTGCCTCAAACCAACGTTCCTGCTTCCCCTTCTGCTGCATCCTCAGGAATAGTTATTTCCTTGGCATAAGCCTTAGCAATTTCCCATAGAATGGATGGGTTACTGGTTGACTCTGAATTAACGGCTAAGAAAGATCTGAATTAATTACAGAAATATTCAATGAACTAACTAGCCTTCAGAATAACGGGATACATTCGCCGGTGTCTCGAATCTGTTATATTGCCCTTAACCTTAAACAATAAGTATGCTCAGAAATGGTAATATTCCCAATTGTGCAGCATGCCACCTGATCTAAGATTGTTGCAGGGATGGGGAAGATATCAACCCTCGTGTGGCAGTTCAGCGGGTTAAAGAAGAAAATAAAAGCCCTACTTGTGAGCTAGATGCGCCTCCAGACATCCACCAACTCTAGTTCTGCACACAAATCTTCCAATTACTAACATTATAACGAGGATTTTGAGAGACCTTTGGACATGCTGCCCACCGTCGAGTCCATAAGACAGTTGAAATCTCCTTCTACGATAATGTGCTATGTTGCAAGATAACTGCATTTGGAAAATGCATCTACCAGGATTTTTAGAGTGTGCGCCCGGGGTGGGGGGTGGGTCGCAAATACCATTTAAAATATTGGATTATTTACCATAGTTCAAGGCGTGGGGTATTATGATCCTCCCGTGAGTATCAAATACAATCTAGTAATTTAAATGGAAGATTCTTCTTATCCAGTATGGCTTCTCCCCTACTCCTAGTATTAAAAGTCGCAAAAAAACATTCAAACCCGCCCTGTTGTAACGTCAAATGTTCCTTGTCATCAAGCTGCATTTCCTGCAATAGAAAACATCCACCCTCTCTATTTTTTAGACTAGAAAGTAAATTTTTCCTCTTGAGTGGCCAGTCGCTTCCCTTAATGTTCCAAGTACACCATTTAAGTATAGCATTATACACAACACACTGTAGCAACATTTGAACTCGAGAGAGGAATAACTCGAATTACTGATTAATGAACAAAGTCTCATCGAGCTTAAAAACTGCACAATCTAAAACTATTACAACTGACAAGCTCTCAAAAGTAAACATATAAAAAAAACCAAAAAACTGAACAAAATCGATCGGGGAATTTAAAATGTCCACAAAGTTTTCGCTTTCTCTGCACAGTCAGACAGGTTCATGGATCCATTAAATGCAATACGGAGAACCATTGGGTATCAGAGGGAATACTGATTCCCGAGTTCCCTTCCTCTTCTCTTGATAGGTGTTAGTTTTGGAAGTAGGTGAGCACTTTGGTGATAACGATCACAACTTCTGTTATGTTTTCTTTAGTGATAGCAAGGGATACGTGTATAGCAATAGGCAAGAGTTACAGCTAGGGAAAGGCAATTATGATGCGATTAGGCATGATTTAGGAAGCATAGGAGCGAGAAGGGAACTGAAGGGGATAGGCACATTAGAAATGTGAAACTTATTCAATGAAAAGCTACCGTGTGTCCTAGATAAGTATGTACCTGTCAGGCAGGGAGGAAGATGTAGAGTGCGGGAGCCGTGGTTTGTGAAGCAAATGGAATCTCTGGTCAAGAGAAAGAAGAAGGCTTATATTAGGATGAGATGTGAAGGCTCAGTTAGGGCGCTTGAGGTTTATAAGGTAGCCAGGAAAGACACAAAGGGAGAGCACAGAAGAGCCAGGAGGAGACATGAGAAGTTGTTGGCTGATAGGATCTAAGGCTTTCCATAGGTATTTAAGGAATAAAAGAACGACGAGAGTAAGAATAGGGCCTATCAAGGATAGGAGTGGAAAGTGGTGTTTTAGTCAGAGGAGATAGGGGAAGCACTAAATGAATATTTTTTCAACAATATTCACTCGAGAAAATGTCAATCTTGTCAAGGAGAATACTGAGATACAGGCTACTAGACTAGGTGTGATTGAGGTTCACAATGAGGAGATATTAGAAATACTGCAGAGTGTGAAAGCGGATAAGTCCCCTGGGCCGGATGGGATTTATCCTAGGTTCCTCTGGGAAGCCAGGGAGGAGATTGCCGAGACTTTGGCAATGATCTTTAAATCGTCATTGTCTACAGGACTATTGCCAGAAGTCAGGAGAATGGGAAATGTGGTTCCCCTCTTCAAGAAGGGGAGTAGAGACAATCCTGGTACTTATAGATCAGTGAGCCTTATTTCAGTTGTTGGTAAAGTGTTGGGAAAGGCTGTAAGGAATAGGATTTATAATAATCTAGAAAAGAATAAATTGATTAGGGATAGTTAGCACGGTTTTGTGAAGGGGAGGTCGTGCCTCACAGACTTTATTGCGTTCTTTGAGAAGGTGACCAAACAGGTAGATTAGAGTAAACCGGATTATGTGGTGTATATGGATTTCAGCACGGCGTTCGATAAGGTTCCCCATAGTAGGCTATTGTACAAAATGCGGAGTAATGAGATTGTGGGAGATATAGCAGTTTGGATCCGTAATTGGCTTGCTGAAAGAAGTCAGTGGGTCATGGTTGATGGGAAATGTTCATCCTGGAGTCCAGTTAGTAGTGGTTTACCACAAGGGTCTGTGTTGGGTCCACTGCTGTTCATCATTTTTATAAACGACCTGGATGAGGGTGTAGAACTTGGGTTAGTAAATTTGCAAACACTAAGGTCGGACGAGTTGTGGATAGTGAGGAAAAATGTTGGAGATTACAGAGAGACGTAGATAAGCTGCAGAACTGGTCTGTGAGGTGGCAAGTGGAGTTTAATGCGGACAAGTGTGTGATGATTCACCTTGGTCTGAGTAACAGGAATGCAAAGTACTGGGCTAATGGTAAGGTTCTTGGTAGTGTGGATGAACAGAGAGATCCCGGTGTCCAGGTACATAGATCACTGAAAGTTGCCACTGAGGTTGACAGGGTTCTTAAGAAGGCATACGGTATTTTAGCTTTTATTAATAGAGGGATCGAGTTCCGGAACCATGAAGTTATGCTACAGCTGTACAAATCTCTAGTGCGGCCGGACTTGGAGTATTGTGTACAGTTCTGGTCACCACATTATAAGAAGGATGTGGAAGCTTTGGAAAGGGTGCAGAGGAGATTTACTAGGATATTGTCAGGTATGGAGGGAAGGTCTTACGAGAAAAGGCTGAGGGACTTGAGGCTGTTTTCGTTAGAGAGCAGAAGTTTGAGAGGTGACTTAATAAAGACATATAAGATAATCAGAGGTTTAGATAGGTAAGCCCTTATCCAAGAATGTTGACGGTGTTCATGAGGGGGCATAGCTTTAAATTGAGAGGTGATAGATATAGGACAGATGTCAGAGGTAGTTTCTTTACTCAGAGAGTAGTAAGGGTATGGAATGTTTTGCCTGCAAAGATAGTAGATTCGCTATCATTAAGTGCATTTAAATCGTCATTGGACAGGCATATGGACGTACATGGAATGGTATAGGTTAGATGGGCTCAGATTGGTATGACAGGTCGGTGCAACATCGAGGGCCGAAGGTCCTGTGCTGCGCTGTAATGTTCTATGTTCTATACCATCAAATGATTTTTTTCAGAATCACCGCCACTGAAAATCCCAAAAAGGACATAATCCTGGAGCCCATGAATTAAAGCCATTGGATCTTTCCCCTGGGTTCTGGAAGCTTCCATTAGTCTTTGTTTATCCCCATAACTATGTAACCGCACGAGGACAGGGTGAGAACGCTGGTCTGAGCCTGACCTGTGCACCGTAACCCGATGAACTGTCTCAGTCTTCACCCGTACCTCTTCAGTTTCGAAGTGAAGGAATCACTGCAGCCAATTCTCGAAAAATACTGACTGGCTGACCACCTGCTGTCTGGGCCAGCAGACCGACGATGTGAACATTCTTCATCCTGCCCCAGTTCTCAAAGTCGTCATCATGTTCAGTAAAGATACGGACCTGTTTTTCAATGATGAGGATCCTCTCTTGTGAGGAATTGATCACAGACTCTCTCATGCAGTTTGGCACTTGACATCGTCCATTTTGTTTCCAAGACTGTCAAGTTGCTTCTCAAGTTTTTGGAGCGCATCTGAGAGTGGTCGTGGTTCTAGCCACGGCTGAACTTTTCTTTAATCATGGCTTCAATCATTTTACGTAACTTGATGAACTCAGTGACCAAGACCTGGGTGAGTAACTGGGTCCAGGGAACAAGCAGAGTGGGTTGCAGATATCGCCTCAGGTATGCTCGATGCTTCTGACGGGTGCACCGTATGTTACGACTTACTCATCCTTTTCCAAATTCTGTCATTTCCACTTGATAAAATGGGATTAATAAAGATTCTATCACCCTTTTAGTGTTGAATTTTATGTAAATTGCTGGAATAGAGTAGGTTCGGGAACCACTTTGCCCGTGCTGTGATGCAGATCCCAACAAAGAAGACTTTCTGGATCACTGCCATCTTGGATTTCTCCTTTAACATTTTATCGATATTATCTTTTCGGTTTGCATTATATTCCTGGATGTTCTGGAGCAGAGTGATTTTGTACCACTGTCTACATTTTCCCCTACACTGCAAATTGCTGCCCATTCCTCGATAATCCTTGACTCTGTTGTTGCTTATGAACCTTCTGTCTGTGCCTCAAAAATATTCAATATCTCTGCCTCCAATGCTCTGTTGGGAAGAGAGTTCCAAATAGTCTCACCACAGAGAAAACAAAAATTAACCTCAAGTGAGTGTGAGATTATTTTTGTCTCCTTACCTGAGAAAGGACATAATTAATTTGGAAGCAGTTCGGAGATGCTTCACTTCATGTATTCCAGGGAAGAGGGTCTTATATTATGAAGGCTTTAACATGTTACTCTTGGAATGAGAGGTGATGTTATTGAAACATACAAAACCTAGAGGAGAGTGGATCAGATAGATACCCATTGGGTGTTTGTATAATCCAAACTTCTTGTCATTTTTATAGAATCACTACAGTGTAGAAGCAAGACATTCCATCTATCATGTCCACACTGACCCTCGGAACTGCATCCCCACTGGACTGCCCCCCGGTACTCTATCCATGTAACCCTGCATTTCCCATCACTAACCTATCTAATGTACACATCCCTGGGCACTATGGGCAATTTAGCATAGATAATCCACTCTAAGCTGCATATCTTTCGACTGTGGGAGGAAACTGGAACACCTGGAGGAAACCCACGCAGACATGGGGAGAATGTTCAAAATCCAGGTTGTCCGAGGTTGGAATTGAACGCAGCTCCATAGCGATGGGAGGTAACAGTGCTAACCACAGATCCACAATGTGGTGCATCCGTTAGTTCTATTAGTTACGTTTGGCTGACTAAAGAAATCTCCCTGTTTTGTTCCTATCACTGAACCTCCCCCAGTCTGAGAACTTTATCATCAGCCAAATCACCAACCTGGTTACATTTAAAATTTGTTGTGAGCAGTGGAGGAGTGGGACGAGAAAAGGAAACAGTGACACCCTCCATCCTCATTCAGAGCATGAATTAGGAGAAATTCATAAAGTGATATTTCATTCCAGTGGGAATTCTCTTTCCCAGATGTTTGGGATGGCCAGATATTTATATTATACCGAGGCTGGCTTTGTCTGATTGTCTACAGACAGGTGACTCAGGGATAATGGTGCATGGAGAGCAAAGTGCAACTGGGATCACAATGAGATGTGCCACGACCTTACTGACTGGTGGAGTAGTGTCAAAGGGCCGAATGGCCCCCTCGTGTCCCTCAGCCCTGTGTTCTGATGTTCCATTCAGCCCTTCGGACCTGCTGCACAGGGGCAGATCGAGGCCACTCCCATGGTTAGGTGCAGTTGTGGAAATGTAGTTGGAAAATGTAGGCTGGGCCAGAAAGTGCCCCCACCACCCCCCAATCCCTGTTTTCAGGCTTCCCCTCTCTGTAACGTCTGCTCCAAATGAGGGGCATATTGCAGCCCCAGATACGCTGGGAATACAGCCCCATACTCCACCCAGGGTTAAAACAACAAATCCTCTGCTCTCCCTGAATACAACATTTTACAACACGATTTCTAGGAAAATAACCCATTACTTTCCAATAGCAGAGCGTGTTAAATGAATAAATAGGAACAGGATTAGGCCAATCGGCCTCTCAAGCTAGCCCTGTCATTTAATAAAAACATGGCTGATCTACTCCAGGACTCAGCTCCACTTTCTTGCCGATGCCTTGTATCCCTCCATACCTCTCAGGGTCAGGGAATTCCAGATATTCACTACCTTCTGAGAGAAGACATCGGTTTGCATCTCAGATTGAAATCGATACTCCTGATTCGGTATCTATATCCTCGAGTGTGACAGTCTGCCCAGGAATGTGTCTTGTATGTTTCAGCAGTGTCACTCATCATTCATTTAAACCCCAATGGATGATCGCCTCACCATTTTAGAGATTCTCAATAACTAAACCCTTCCATCCCAGGAAGCTGCATAATGTAACAACCTAGTTACTTGCTGCATAAGCATGCTAACTTTATATTTCATACACAGGAAGGCTCCAATCCCTTTGTACTGCTCCTTTTCTGGAAGTCCTCTCCATTAAATAACAACCTGCCTTTTGATTCTCAGTGTCATCCTCAAACTCGGATGTATATTGCACTCAGCTCCCTCCTTCAGGCTATCAGTATTGATTGTAAATAACTGATGCCATTGGACTGATATTTGTGGTCCTCCAGCAGATTCCGTTATAATAAAGATCCATTAATCCTGACTCTTCGATTTCTGTGTTAACCAGTCATCATCCCATGTTACTATAGTATCCGACGTCCTAGGGCTTCTGTTTTGTGTAAGAACTTTTATTTTGTGACACCTTGTGGAAAATCTCTGGAAAGCCTGGTGTCTACCAGATCCCCTTTTATCAAGTCCACTTGTTACATTCTCAGGCATCTCCAGAAACACTTTGCATGATTTTACAGGGTAAAATATAATTTCCCATTCACAAACCCACACTGACTCTGCGTGAAGCGTTTCCAAATGTCCATGCTGGGCAAGTTTTTCAAACTATACTAGTCCCATCTGCTTTCATTTGGTCCATATGCCTCTAAGTTTTTCCCAGTCATATGTTTGTCCAAATGAGTTTTAAATGTTGCAGCTGTATACACATCTACCATTCTTCCTCTGGCAGCCCATTCCATACCCACACCACACTCTGTGTAGTGACGTTGTCCCTTCGTCCCTTTTAAATCTTCCCTTTTACACCTTAAACCCATTCCCTCTATGCCTGAACTCCCCCAGCCCGTGGAAAAGATCTTGGCTATTCACCCTATCCATTCCTCTCATGATTTTATAAATTTCTACCATGTCAGCCCGCAATCTTCTACACTCCATCTGATACTAACTTCAAGAACAAGCATTTAAAGATAAGCACTGCAAATTTGGAACTATCTTCAACATGACAGGTAACCAACACTCAGCCCAAACTTCATACTGTTATTTGTTTTTCTCCATGTTACAATACTAAGGCAGCATGAAATGCTTACTAGTGCCAGTAAGAAGTCAAGCACCTGAATTTCTTTGTCTGAAGGGTGTGATGATCACTATAGTGAAAACGTATCTGTGGCCAGACTTATATAATACCTCATAGTCAACATTCTCCCTCCTGGCCTCCCTATGACCGGGTGTGGTTGTGTCTTCTTTATCTTGCAATCAATAGAGAGAATACCTTTCCCCCATTCACAACTTAATTTAAACCCGTTTTTCAGTATCTTCTCATTCACCACTGCTAAAAGCCCGTTTATCTTTTGTTACACCCTCTTTTCCCTGCAACCCATCCCCCTCTTCTGGCAAGGGATTAAAAGACCATTTTGCAATTGTATTCAGTTTTGAAGAAGTGTCACACTGGACTTGAAGAGCTAACTGTTTCTCTGTCTCTGCAGATGCTGACAGACCTGCTGAGTTTCTCCAGAAATGAATAAGTACAGAACAAATTTTCAATTAAACAAATGACTATGGATACTGGAAATAAGACTATAAAAATGTTGGAGATGCTGGGAGCTTTACAGAAGGTTCACTGGACCTGAAAGTTTACCCCTGCATTCACTCCAGAAAATGCTGCAACATCTTTAGAAATTTCTTCAGCAATTTCTGTATTTGAACAATTTCCAATGATATATGTCAAAGATGCCCAAACATCTTGTCCACCATGGAGCGCCGTACACTGGGAACTGAACGCATGGTGCAGAAGTTCGTTGATTCTGAAATTGCATAAGGTTGGCATCACTGACACTACAGAGCTCTGAATCATGGTCAGGGAGAAAAACAGAGGGAAACAAGTTCACTTCGAACACAGAGCATGGTACTTTGGAAAGGAGAAGATTCGGATTAGTACCTTAAATGGATTGAGTTTATGCAACAACTTGGAGGCTTGGCACCAAGGAAAGACTTCCAGCAGAATGAGAATATGAAAATGGAAATATTTCTGCATCAGAAACCAGAGTAGGTCACTGAATACAGGACTGACGGGTGAATGGGTCTCGGTGTGAAATGGTGAACAGTCAGTAGAATAGAATTGTAAATATTGAGGCTTAAACTGGGTTATCATCTGATGATGTAGATCACAGCAGCAGAAGAAGCAGAATTGTTTTCAATGACAATCTGTGACTTTTTCCTCAGGATAATCCATCAGTCCACCATTACTATCCATGGGTCAGTGACGAGTGTGTGGAAACATGCCAGGGTCGGAATCACGTGCACCTAAACCTGATGACAACCCATTAATGCGACCACACTTGACTGGTTACACTGCGAACAGCAGGACTAACATCTGAGACAGAGGGAGAAATGATCCCAATGCTAACAAATCAGATTTAAGCTCTGTCAGCCTGTCAAATCCATGCATAAAAGTCGATGGACCATTAAACAACTTTCTGGAAGAGAGGTCTCCACAAATATCTGCATCCTAAATAATGGAACAGCCCTGTACGTCAGTGTAAAAGATGCAGTATCTGCACCATCCTTAGCCAGAAGCGTTGAGTCGATAATCCACCTCACCCTCATCATGATGCCCACAGAATCACAGATGGCAGTCACAAACCAATTCAATTCACTGCACGTGACATGAAGAAACAGCTGGACACAGTAGATACGACATAGTCAATGGGCCCTGACCCCATTCCTACAATAGGACTGAAGATTGTACTGCACAACAAGCAGTGTCCCTGGGGAAGCTGTTTCATTCCAGCTCCAACTCTGACATCTCCCTGGCAATGTGGAAAATTACTCAACTATGTCCAATCCGCTAAGAGGAGGATTACTGCAATCTGACTATTTACTATCCTTCAGTCCCATCACGACAGTTAAATTAGTCTGAGTTCTCTTTGACAGAGCTGTCAAGCAGCACAGAAATAACCTGTTCAGTTTGGTTTCCAATAGGTCTTCATGTGGAGATGGTGTTGTTGTGGAAATGCCATTAGATTACTAATCCAGACCAGGCTAATGCTCTGGCAGCTGGTGCAAAGTAAAAACAATAAAAAAAAATCAAGATCTAAACTCTGGTGTCAGTAATAGTGATCTTGGGTGCAATATCACTTGTAAATATCGATCTCCTTCCCCAAATGTACTTTCAGGAAACGAATCTCCCATGCTTTCCTGGTCTGGCCTAAAATTGACTCCAGACGCAAAGACATGTGATAAACTCTTCAATGGTCTCTCAATCGGCCAAGCAAGACACTTAATTATATCATACTGCACTAAGGTCTTAAAGGATGAACCTATAATGAACACCAGGCCCCAGCCTCGTTATTAGAAAAGGGAATGGGAAACACAATCCTGTCGACCCTGCAGAGGTCTCCTTCCTAACAGCTGAGAGCTTGTGACAATATTTGCAGAGCATTCCAACAGACTGCACAGAAACATTGTGACAGGAGTAGGTCATGCAACATATTGAGCTTTCCTTGTGCTCGTTAATGGCCGAACATCTCCTCAGTGAAGTTCTCCCCATAAAATATTCATATCCCTTAATATGTTTAAACATTGTGAAATATTTAAAAGAGAACTTCTGTAGTGCCTTCAGCCCATCAGTTTTGCTCCTCCATTCAATATACAGGCAGTTCTCCGATAACACGTGTTGATTCAATACAATTTGGCTGCAATGTGATTCGTGTATCCTTTTCTATAAAGTGAACTCTCATTCACTGTGACGCGATTCCTTGCCGGGAACCAGCTGAACAGCAAAACCCTGCCTCAGGATCCTCTCGCTGCAAAATGTACAAACAATGTGTTCAGTTAAAACAGGAATGCAATGTGCTCACGAAGCCTTGAAACTGAGCCTGAAACTGGAAATTGTAGACTACATTTAGAAAGACCTTTATTCCAAACTGTGGAGAGAATCTTGAGGATACCTGGAATTCCCCATTGGCATCACGTGGTCAGTCAACCCCCACGTGCTTTCTGGTGAAAGGTACAGTGCTCCAGTGAGTGACTGTAGTGTGAAAGTGTTACATTTACAGCACTGTTCCATTACAACATGTGATTTAAAGATTTATTTAGACTGTCCTAGACCAAATTTAATTTTTAGTTTTTACTGATATTTTTGGGGGTTCGCCCCTTACTCTCTTTTTTCCTTACACCCCATTATTAATATTGCACGATTTTCGACAACACAGTGTTGCACAGAAACAGAGCTACCGCGTTATTGGAGAACAACCTGGACTGATAGCTGATCTTCTATCTTCACACCGTACTCCTGCTCTCTCCCTATCCCTTTAGTTTCCAGAAGTCTTTATTTATATTCAGCGTCATGACTTCCACAGCCTGATCTGGGAGAGAGTACCCCTGGTTCGCCAGTCTCAGAGTGCAGACATTTATTCTCACCTCAATGCAAAGCGGCCTGTCTGTACCTGATACTGTGGCCCCTTGCTTTAGACATCCGAGCCAGGGGAATTACCATCCCTGCTTCCAATCTGTCTCGCCAATCAGAGTGTGATATATTTCACTGAGATCTCCACTCATTTTCCTAAACCTAATGGTACACAAGTCCAGTTCCTCCCAAACTCAGATCCCATAATAAGTCTGTCATCCCAGAGATCAGTCTGCTCATCCTTTGCTGCTCTCTCTCAATGTCAGGTTTGTCCTCTATTAGGAACAGAGACCAAAACTGCACACAATGCTGCACAATGTTCGAGATGGGGTCTCACCAAAGCCCTGTACAGCTGCAGTAAGATACTCTTACTCCTGTACTCAAATCCCCCTGAAATGAAGGTGAATACAGCATTTATCTTCCTCCCTACTTACTGCTCCTGCAATATTGCTTTCAGTGACTGGTGTACAGGGAGATCCAGATTCCTTTCAATGTTACAGCTCCCCTTTTGCTGGGTCTATATACACTGGTCAGCGTGCCAATGCTATTCCCAGTATTGACTCCTGGTTTCAGAACTCACTGCCTTACATGGACTCGGAGGGCTGCACAGAAATAAACAAAAATGCAGCTTAAGTTCCTTTATAGAGCAACATTGTTCAACCACTCCCTTTTCAAATGATAGGCTGCCATTCTATTGTTCCCATCAATGAACTTAGCATCTCATCTCTCCCATGCTGTCCATCCGCCACATATTTGCCCAGTCATTTCACTTGTCTCAGTCACCTTGGAGCTTTTTTACATCCTCCTCACCACTCATAAGCTGACATTGTTTAGTGCTGTCAGCAAACTTGGGAATATTGCATTTGAGACACTCAACCAAATTTATGAAGTGTATTGGCAATAGCTGGCGCCCAAGCCACGATCCTTGCTGTATACTCCTAGCCTTCCATTAAAAAAAAAGTTGTTTTATTCCTACTCACTGTTTCCTGCCAGCTCTGTCCTTCGAGAACCATGTCCATGTATTAGCCCCAGTCCCACACGATTCAAATTTGCACAATAGGCTTGGGGCTTTATCAAAACTCTTTCAGAAATTCCACTCGTATTGCATTGATAGCTTCTACATAATTTTGCTAAAAGCCACTTTCTCAAGTATGATTCCTATTTCATGAATCTCTGCTGACTTTGTCTATGCTCATTAATTTCAGTCTATAAACTGTTTAGTTGATAATTTAAGTCAATTCCCTTTTTCTCAACAGACTAAAGTTCCCTCGTATTGCTAGGAAATTTTCTTTTTTGTTTTGTTTTCTTTTGTGAAGGCATAACTGAAGTATTTGCCCCATAGTTCTGCTATTTCCCGGTCCTCAATTATCTGGTATCGAACTGTAGGAAAGCTGCGCATTTTTTCCCCTAATTTTGCCATTGACATATTTTCAGAAAATATTACAAGTTCTGCGTGAAAACTTTGTTAAGATATTCTTCAGAATCCTATCAATTCCTATTTTAAGGTACTCAGTGATTGGCCTTCCACAGCCATACAATCACAGAAGCAAAGACTCTGTACTGTCAGAAATACAGCACGGTCTACATTAGACCCAATTCGCGACATAATATT
This sequence comes from Hemiscyllium ocellatum, assembly GCF_020745735.1. NCBI lineage: Eukaryota > Metazoa > Chordata > Chondrichthyes > Orectolobiformes > Hemiscylliidae > Hemiscyllium > Hemiscyllium ocellatum. Next base: position 113,980 of record NW_026867863.1, read on the forward strand.
CGTAGCCGTGAATCTTAAGGCATTTCAAGTGCACTACCATGTATTTTCTAATGGTTCTGAGGTTACCATAACAACTCGCCTCTCAAGAAAAACATTTCAGACCCCAACACACTCTGGATGAAAAGCAATACTCAAATCCTCACTAAAACCCAAACCCTTCACTTTAAAAGTGTGGCCCTTTGACTAAAAGGAACAGCTGCTCTCCATCCACACTGCCCATGCTCGTCGTAATTCCATCCTTCAGAATCACGTCCCCCTCAGCCTCCTCTCCTCCAAACTAAACAACCCAAGCTTCTCCAGCCTCTCCCCATAGCTGATGTGCTCAATCCCAGGGAACATCCTGGTGAATCTTCTTTGCACCCCCCCCCCCCTCAGTGCAATCACATCCTTCCTGTAATGTGATTCCGAGAACTACACACAGTATTCCATCTTGGCATCACCAAAGTTGCGCATAGCTCTTTTAATCTGTGCCTCAATGAATCAAGGTTATGTTTATGCTTTCCCAAATTGTGTATTAACCTGTACATCACATTCAGGGATGTGTGGAGAAGCACCCTCTGACCTTCCTAATGTGCTGCCATTCATTGAGTCCTCCCCTGTCTGGTTCCTTCTTCCAAAGTATATCACCTCATATTCATCAGGGTTATGTTATATCTGCCATTGACCTTCCCAGCTGACCATTCCATCTGTATCTTTCCGTAACTTAAGGCCTTCCTCCTCACTGCCAACCAACCGGCCAATCTGCGTATCAAACACAAACTTGCTTATCACACTCCCCACCTCTCGTCCATATTCACAGCGACATCATTTATGAGTACGACAAAAATTAAAGTGGAAAATCACACAGCATCAGGTTAGAGTCCAACAGGTTTGTTCGGAGGCACTAGTTTTCGAAGCGCTACTTCTTCATCAGGTGATTGTGCGCTTTGATGAAGAAGCAGCACTACAAAAGCTAGTGCCACCGAATAAACCTATTGGACTATAATCTGTTGTAATGCGATATTTGGCATTGTCCACCCAGTCCAACACCAGCACCTCCAAATCACAAATAATAAGGGACACAGCACTGATCCCTGTAGTATACCATTGGACTCTGGCCTCCAGTCACACAAGGAGTCAACCACCACCTTGTGTCTCCGACCACTAAACTTCATTTGGATACAATTTGGCAAGTCACTAATGAGTCCTACCTGTTCCCTGGTCATTCTGTTCCGCTGGACACACTTGTAGAATATATGGGAATTCTCCCTAATCTTGCCCTGGCAGCAGGTTTCCATGCCCCTCTGTTAGTTAGTCCCCTACGCGTGCAGAATTTCCTCCTTATTGCAGGCTTAAATGGTCTGTCCTTTATCCTGCCATTATTTCCCTTGATTGTGTATTAGGCAGCAGGAGAAACATCCTGTTAATTTCCAACTTGTCACATGTTTGGTTAATTTTATACATTTCACAGTTACCCATCTCTCATTCTTTGAAACTCTAAAGAACCCGGGCCTCGTTTCCTCATCACGCAATCTCGCCAACTGAGGGATTAATCTGGAGAATGTCCACTGAACTTCCTCTGTGGTCAGTATATTCTTTCTCAGATTTGGTCACCAAAACTTTACTCAATGTTCCAGGTACAGTACTCACCAACACGCTGTTAAACTGCTTCAACATGTCTTTACATCTATATTCTGACTCCCTTAAAGGAATGCAATCCAAACTTTAACTTACAACTTGCATATATTCCTCCAAATACCCTTCACATTCATTGCATTTACAAACTCATTGTGTGCATTCTTATAGAAAGCCTTCTGATAATCTAAAATATGCCAATTGTACTGGTTCCCCATTATCTATGCTGTAAGAATCAACTTCAAACAATTCCAAAGCTTGTCAAGCATGATTTCCCTTTCAGAAATGCATACTGACTCTCTCCAATGTTGCTGTTAACTTCTAAATAACGAATATCACATCCTATATAATAGATTCCAACAGTTTCTCCACAAATGTCAAGTTAATTGGTCTGCAGTTCTCCACACTACCTTTTCTTCCCTTTGTAGATGCTTGGATCACTACCGTTCATCTATAGTGCTTGGATCCAGACTATGCAGAATGCACTTCGTAATAAAACACAGTCATCGACAGTGCAACTAATACTTTTATTAGTGGTTTATTTCTGAAGATTTTGGTATGAAGTACATCTGGTTTGTCAAGTTAGCAAAGCTCAATCCAGTTGCATGTTCAAGTAAAGCCTTGTTACTGATATACATTGACTTTATGTCTTTCGATCCACAAGTCCAATACGATGATGTCGTATTTCTGGGTGATTTTCTGGATCTTCCTCCATGAAGACAGATGCAAGGTAACTGGTTATTTACTTGGCCATTTCCCTGTTATCCATAATATGCTCTTGTCTCCTGATTGCAGATTTCCACATTTGACTATGCTTTTTTCTTTCCTTTGAGATATAGAACATAGATTTATGCAGTCTTTGTGTTCCTGTTTGTTTGCATGTATGTTCGCTTTTTGATTTCCTTACCCGTTTCATGGCCCTCCTTTACTGGCTCGTAAATTTCTGGGAATTTTCAGGATTTCACAATGTGTGGAATTCTTCTGAAGTCACTTCCTGTGATTAATATAATCATTAATTTATTATGCTAATCATTGTTAACTCACTTTCTCACTCGTGGGTGTTTTACCCGAAATAAATAAACATATTTTTCAGACTTTGTAGTATTTCTATAAACCTCCTGGGCCTGACCATATATATTCAGGAACACTGCAGGAGGGCAGGAAAGAAATAGTGGGGGCCCTGGTTGGTACATTTGCATCATCGGTGGCCAACGGGTGATGTCCTGGAGGACTGGAGGGTAATAAATGCTGTGCCGTTATTCACGATGGGCTACAAAAAAAAACCGGGGAACTATAGACCAGTAAACCTAAAATCTGTGGCAGGTAAGTTATTTGACTAGATTCTGAGGGAGAAGATATGCATGCATTTGGAAAGACAGGGCCTTGCAAATGGGGGATTATGGCTCACACATTTGTTAGACTGCTTTGATGAAGTGACCAGTAACTTTGTCAAGGGCACGGTTGTATATATAGATTTCAGTAAGGCCTTCAATAAGGTTCCACATGGTACGCTGCTCTGGAAGGTTGGATCACATGGAATTGAGGGAGAGTTGGCAAATTAGGTCCAAAATTAACTTGATGATAGGAAGAAGAGGGTAATCGTGGAAGGATGCTTGTCGGACTGGAGGCCTGTGATGAGTGGAATGCATCAGGGTTCGGTGCTGGGACCATATATTCATATATTACACATATCTGTGATTTAGATGAGAATGTACAGGCATGATTTATAAGTTTCAAGGTGACACTAAAATAGGTGATATTGTGGACAGTGAGGAAGGTCATCAGAAATTTCAGAAATTACAGCAGTACCTTGATCAGGTGGGGAATTGGGCCGAGAAATGGCAAATTGAGTTTAATTCAGATAAGTGTAAGTTCTTGCATTTTAGAAAGTCAACTCAACGCAGGAGTCTCATGGTGAATGGCAGGGCCTTAAGGAGTGCAGTGGAACAGAGTGACCCTGGAATTCAGGTGCACAGTTCTCTGTAAGTGGAGTCCCAGGTAGACAAGGCACCGAAAAAGGCATTTGACTCACTGGCCTTCATCAGTTAGAGCACTGAATATCGAAATTAGGGAGTTATGTTGTAGTTATACAAGATGTTGGCGAGTCCATACTTGTCACGTCATGTTCAGTTTTGTTCACTTTGCTCTAGGGAGGATGTTATTAAACTGGAAAGAGTGCAGAAGAAATTTACAAGGATGTTGCCAAGACTCAATGGTCTGAGTTATAGTGAGAGGTTGAACAAGCTAGGAGTTTTTACTTTAGAATGTATGAGGCTGAAGGGGATCTGATAGTAGTGTAAAAGATTGTGAGAGGCAGTGATAGAGTGAATGCACTCAGTCTTTTATTTCCCCAGGATTGGGCAATCACGGACTAGAGGGCATCAAGTTAAGGTCAGAGAGGAAATAGTAAAAGTGAAACTGAGGTGCAATTTCTTTTACACACAGAGTGGTATGCATATGGGATGAGCAGCCAGCAGAAGTGGTTAAGGCGGGTACATTCACAAAATTTAAAATGCATTTGGACAAATTAACAGGGAGGAAAGGATTAGAAGGATACAGGGAAATGGCAGGGAAATGGGGTTAGTGTGAATGGACATTTTGTTCGGAATGGACCAGTTTGGGCCGAATGGCCTGTTCCGTGCTGTAAGACCATATGGGTCAAACAACCATTGTTCTCCGACTGAATGTAATATTGTACTTACCCAGTTCACGGGAGTGAACTTGACACTCAGCTTCTGGGCTTCCATGATGTTTGACCAGAATGTTCAAACATTCCATATTGAATGCAGACGCCGTGTAAAATGCAACATATTAATGTCACTATTCCTCCAAAGCTGCTTCAGAGCAAGGTCAGTAATTAGTCCTTCCGACCACACAATAAACAATAGGTGCAGGAGTAGGCCATTCTGCCCTTTGAGCCTGCACCACCATTCAATATGATCACGTCTGATCATCCTTAATCAGTATCACACAGCACCAAATCCGAAATAATCTGCTCTCTAGTTTGGTTCACAACATACTCTTCAACCTACCTGATATACACTTATGGAATTTATTTTTCACAACATTAGCAGTCACTTAGTTAACTCAGTTTCGATCCAACTTGACACCGTCCATTATTACTGCAGTTAAGAGTCAACAGATTTGGGTCTGGAGGGATGTGCAGGCCAGACAAGGAAAGAACAACGGTTTCCTTCCCTAAAGGACATCAGTGAACCAGATGAGTTCTTCCAACAATCAACAATGGATTCCTGATCATCATAAACCCTCGATTCCAGATATTTATTAAATTCAAATTCCTCAATCTGCCATGCAGGATTTGAATCCCTGAACCCAGAACATTACGCGGGTCTCTGGGTTAAGAGCCCAGTAATAATATCAGTATGTCATAGCTTCCCTTTGCATATAGTTGCATATATAATTTCCAGAGCATATGATGCAAACCATTTGCGTGACAGTTTTGGTTCAGATATATAACACAACAGGTTTCTTTCTCCTTGCTAATTGTAAGACCAACCCAAACTGATTCTGTGGAATCTGCGGGACAGAACCTGTGTCGTTATTGGTGATAGACTTGGATAAGACATTCGGGGAGGCTCACCTCGATGCTGAGGTGATCTGAATATATGTCCAGCAATACAGGACAAGCATCAATATCCACCCCGCTCTGTCAGGATAAGTGTCATAGTATATTCTCACTGTTCCCTCACACTCACTGTATGTCTCTTACAGCACCTACCCTCAACCAAGGTTCACACTCTATCTCCAAATAAGGCTCAAGCACGACCACTCTCACTGTTGCATTCAGCACCTTCCCTCCCCGACATTTTCTGTCCCTGACGCAATAGCCCCACACACTAATAACACTACATGGATACAACACTATGGACAGACTCCCTCCGGCCACCTCACCATGTCACACTTCACCTAGCCTAGCACGAACAGCAGGACCATCCACTCCTACCCTCACTCATTCCCTCCCTTTCTCCCATTCCAGGAGAAACAGCCTGGAATCGGACAGAAAGGGTAAAGCTGGGTGGTGGAGTGCCGGATATCCGTTCCCTCATCCCCCTACTCTGATATGTGGGGAGGATCCTGGAGAGAGCTGGAGAGGACCGGGAGGCCTTGTGTGGAGATTCTGAAACATCCACGTACCACTAACTGAATAAGGAGCAATATTCAGTAAAGAGCAATTCTCAATTCAAACCTACTGTCAGTTCCAACCTCATCTCTCTCACTCACAGAAGAACAGATATCCCATTGCACAAAGATACAGACATTGAAATGCACAGACGTATTGGTAAATACCCCAATATACTAACATACACAATGCATACAAGGAGATAAGCATGCACACACTTAGAAGCACACAAATACATTAAGAGTCACACACTAATAGACACAAACACAGATAGAAGCACACAGGCTGATACAAAGACAGACAGACATAGTCACACAAATACACAGATAACAAGCACATGGACACACACAGACACACAAATACACATTAAGACACAGACACAGACACGAGTGCGATTCAGACACAAATAAATAAGTTTTGATTTATAAGGAGATCAAGGATTCTAGGGAGAAGGTAGGAGAATGATGCTGAGGAACATATTGGAAATGACTTAATGGCATATCAGACTCGATAGTCTAATGGTCTAATTCTGCTCCTTTTTTAATGCCCGTGTATTGTTATGCTATCAGGTATTTTCTTCCTGAGACAGCAACAGCAGCATATTTGATTGGAAACAGTCAGGGGTAATGTGGGAAAATATTGGAGGGCAGAATGGTTAATGTATGTTCCTAGTTATTGTACCACTTTATCCGAAATGGGGCAGTGATTTGATATAAGGTTAACACAGTTTTTAAAAAAAATATGTCCCACAATGGAAGAAGGATGTCCCTTTCCCTTTACTGTTGTGCTGTCTGTGGTGTCCTCATCCTCAGGGAGCAGTGAAGACTCGGTTAATGAAGATATTTTAGTTTGAGCTTGACTGATCTTTGCAGGACAGCAGAGTCAATGTTTATTGGGAACAGACAGGAGACAGATGGTCAGACACACTCCGATCAGCCATGAGCATTCTGAATGGTGTCATCAAATGGCCAACTGCTTCCTCTTCCAATGTGTTGTTCAGTCAATCCATCCTCCAGGTTGTTACAGGAATATACTGCTGCCTCTATCCCATGTGTCGTTCCCTCAATCCAACCCTGGACACAGTTACAGAGATATACTGCTGTCCCTACCCCATGTATTGTTACCTCAATCCACCTCTCAATGCGATTACAGGGTAGAGGAACATTCCATTCAGCCAGACTGGATCATTACAATGAAACGGGAGGAGACCATTCTGCCCCTCCAAAGAATTACACAGGAATATAGGATGAAGTAATCCAGCTCGTTGAGTACATTGCACAGCCCCAGACGAGGCCATTCAAACCGCCTGAAGTGCTGCACAGGAACAGGAATGCTGTCACTAACAGGAGATAGACAGTAGAGATATATGATTTTTTAAACAAAGCTGTCACTAGTTTTGACTCAGAGATCACTGTAGGGTCATCAATGATCAAGAATCTATGTAAAATATCTGGATGAAAGGACTGAATGGATCAAAGCTGAATTACCTTGTACACCAAAATTATCATTCAATATATCTTCCAACGGAGGTAGCGAATCTGCTTTATGATGTAGACAGGGAAGGTTAGTGAGCATATCCTCAGCAGCAATAATATAATGTGAGTTGTCTATTGCAGTCGGGAACAATTTAAATGGAGAGAGATTGCAGAACTCTGTGATACAGATGTCTTTCATATTCTTGGTACATGAATCATATAAAGTCTGTCTGCAGATGCAGCAAGTGATTTGGAAGGTAAGTGGAATGATGCTGTTTGTGACAACGGGTATTGGGTTTAATCAGGAATGTTTTACTGCATCTGTACAGGGCATTGCTGAGACCACATCTGATACACTGGGTGCAGTTTTGATCCTCTAAACTAAAAAAAGGATACAATTCCTTTCAAAGGTGTTCAAAGATGCTTCCCTTTACTCATTCCTGACATGTTGGCCTTTTGCTATTGGGGATTATCTGTTTAGATCTTAGATGAGAAATCTTATTGAACCACGATTTTCAGAGACGTCTTTCAGCTGGATACATATTTTCTCTCGTTAAGAAGACGAAAGCTAGATAATTTTTTTTTGAATGAGATGCAGTGCTATTAACACAAATATTATGAAGCTATCAACCCATTTAAAAAAAATTACGCAGATGCATATAAGCATCTAAACAAATCATAAAACGGGCACATTATTTTCTTTTGCTCATGAAAGGCACCGTGCACAACAACAGCAATGATGTTGCATACAGCATACAATCTCTTATCATTCATTCCAGAGAATGTACATGTAGAGTGTACATGGTCCTGTTTGGTTTTCAGTTGACATTCTTGTATTTTTACGCACGGAGACGGGGAAAAATATTTGCTTCAGAAGCAGCAGCCAATTGGTCTCTCTCTCTTACTTTGTTCTACCTGAAAACAATGCGCCAGAGCAGAAAAATCCTGAGTCATCTTTTGCACTCGTGGAGGATTCCTGATGAGGATTCATAGGAATCTCTGTACAGCTCAAAGCAAAGGGAATTCAGCCAAATCCAACTGTTCCAGGAAGAAATCCACATTCCCAGACATTTGTGTGAGCAGAATAAGTTCAAAGTCAGAAAAAACATTTGGGACACTCTATCATTTTACCATTTGTTCACAGTTCAACTTACTGTGTCTGAGATTTTTGGAGAAAATTACCCAGTCCGATACCGATATCATTGGACACAACATTCAACTGGTTACATTTAAAATTTGCTTTCAACAATAGAGGAGTGGGAAAGGACATGAGTGACCCTCCAACATTGGGCAGAACACGAACAAAAGATTCTCAAAGTGTTGTCAAGGTGAGAATTCCTTCCCCAGAAGTTTGTGATGCCTGGATATTTCCATTTGTTCAAAATTGTCTATGTTAGACATTTGAAAGACAAATGAATGTAGAAAATGGTACATGGTAGAGCCGTGACAAATGAATGTAGGAAAATGGTATATGGTCGAGCCGTGACAAATGAATGTAGGAAAATGGTACACGGTAGAGCCGTGACAAAGTGCCTGGTGACTCACTCTTGCTCCACAGTCCCGTGTTACTATGGTGCATTCAGCCCCTCACAGCTCCTGCAAGATGCAGATGGGGGCCACTTGCTCCAAATACCTGGTCCACAGTAACATAAGATCTCAAACAATCCCTCACAACTGTCTCAGACAGATTGGTACGGATTGGAAAATGTTATTTGGAAATCCAGGCTGGTTTTCAAAGGCGCCTCTTGTCTCTTTACAGAGTGCCCCCTCTCTGCAATTTGTGCTTCATTTGTTGGTCTTGGTCTAGACCAGGATTCATTATGAATAAAGCTCCATTTCTCACTCAGAGATGACTCAAAAATGCTTTGCTCTCTCTGATTACAACATGCAATGAAAGTACATCCAGGAAAATTACAGCTGTTTTATTTGAAATTACAGAAAATGAAAAAATAAGGACCAGGAATAGATAATTCGGACAGTCAAGACATTGTATACGATCATGGCTGATCTACTGTTGGCATTAACTCCTCCTAGACAGGGGACGAAACGTCTGCAACCCAAATTCCCAGCTGGGTGAACAGAACTACAACAACGAGCACCCGAGCTACAAATCTTCTCACAAACTTTGAACTCCTCCTTATGCCCATTTCTTCACACTCCTCGGCTCTCTGACAGATCAAAGATTCAAGTATCACCTCTTTAAATCCTTTCAGTGATGTAGCTCCCCTAACTCTCTAGTCCAGATAATTCCTGACATCGATTACCATCTGTGAGAGGAAAACACACTCTACACATACACCGTCACCTATTGATATGAACAAGAGGTGAACACAGGGGCTCAGGAAAGAGTGAATGACCTTGATATCAAGGCAGTAGTCGACTGAGGATGTCATCGGGATCACCTACTTATGTGAGCTCAATGAGAATCAGGTCTAACCTCCCTACTGGTTGGGGCTTTCAGAGCACAAAGGAAGATGTTTGTGGTCGGTGTCCTCTCAGTCCCGGGACATCTCTTCAGGAGATCCTCAGATTAACTTCCTCAGCACAAACATCTTCATCTCCTTCGTCAATGTCTATGTGCCCCCATTCCGGAGCCCCGCATCTATCCCAAGATCAGAAGCAGGGTGATCACTGAAGATCACACAATATTCAGAACAATTTGTCCCCCCTCAGCTGCTGAACCGGTCTGTGTCTATATTCAGCAAGACCCAAACAACATTCAGGTTTGTGCTGTTAAAGTGTCAGTAACATTCATGTAACAGCACGGCCAGTCACTGCACATTTCCACAGTTAAAAGAGGAGCTCATTCAGCACCTCAAGCTGGTTACATGGATATGTGGAAACCATTCAGCTCATCGAAATGTCTGAACAAGAAGAGGGACAGCCCATTCAATCCTCCCGTCTGTTCCACAGGAAGAGGAGGCGTCTGGGCAGTACATTGCGCTGTTAAACAGGAACAGGCAGGGTCCAATAAGACCTCTATAGAACCAGGAGGAGAAATTCACCCCTCGAGACACTTACATAGGAGTAGGAGGATGTCACTGATGCTCCATCCTGGAAAACGAATGGTGCAGAGAATGTACTCATAGACTGCTCACAATGTTCCTCGTGGCTCCATTGCCTGTGGAATAAATGATACTTTAACGTGTTTTGCCGGCAGTGAGGAAGGAAGCCAAATGTTTTGTGCCAAGCCTCGAGGAGGCATCTCCCATCTCCAAGAAGACAGACCCATGTTTTCCGTGGGGGGTCAGAAGCTGGTGGGAATAGTTAACTGTTTTAGAGTGAAAGTATTGTGGTTCCTGTCGGGATGGTGGATAACGTGAAGTTCTATGTATGATTACACACCAAATGCACTGTATTAATGTTGGAAGAGTTTAGTTAAAGAATGGCCCTCTCTCTCAATCGAAATGGTGAGTGGCGTGGAGTGAGAGGAATGTTTTCAGAGTCGTTTAAGCCATCGAGAATCATGTAAACCAAGTTAAAAAAATACGGAATTTATCACCGTATTAGTTCTGTTTGGAATATAATGAGTGACTGCCCATCACCTTAAGGTTCATTACAATCATCTCTCATTCTTCAAAGCGCTACAGATTAATCCTTACGCACAGGAGATGGTACAATCATCCCAATAATGAGTCTGGTGAAACTCCTTTACACTCTTTCTGCCAAGAGGATTATTCTTTATAAAGGAGAGAAAATCTGTGCACAATACTCCAAATACTATCTCAACAACACTCTAGGGTTGATCACAATAATTCTGTTCCCTCACTTAGCTGTCTCAACTTTTTTTCCTGTCGTCTGAAAAGCAACTCCTCTCACTACACTGCGAATGATGTGGAATTTTGAAGTTTATTACATCTTTGCATCAGTCATCACCAGAGGTGTCGATGGAGATGTATATCACGTTCAGAGGGAGACTCAATCGGAAAGAATTCACTTGAAACAGGGAATGGTCACCTACCTGAATGGAAATTACTTGCAAGAACATGGAAATCAGGCAGAGGAAAGGAGTTATCTTTCCTGTTGTTCTGCTCTCACGGGATGTGTGCGGCCGTGGTCAGGCCAGCATGTTATGCTGATCTTGAACTGCGTGGCTAATTCAGCTGTTGCACAGGATAATAAAGAGTAAACCACATTATAGTGGGTTTGCAGTCACACAGAGACCTGACCATGGAAGGATAACCCATTGTCTTCTCTGCAGGACATGAGGCAAACAGATAGGCTTCTGTTTATAACAAGTGGTGATGATTTCATTTGCATTCCATCAACTTCCTTCATGAGACACCAAAAGATTATTATTGTGTGCCGCTTGATGATGAGTCAATGGCTTGACCACCATGCACTGTCTGTCCATCTGACAGATTCTGTGGAGAGGACAAAGTAACCATCTCAAGTGTAAATATGTAGTGCTGTAAGCCGAGTTAGAAGGGATTTGAAATGGTTATATCTGAATTTACCAAAGGCACAAATGATGAATGATTCAGCAGTTGCATTGAGGCTGAGAAGGTGACTTAAATATCCTGATCGTGGTCCTGGGTAGGATTGGTGAGTGGGGACAATATGTAGAAATGTAAATATTAATGGAGAAAAAAGATAATGGAGTTTAGGAACAGTCTGATTTCTCCTCGCGCATTGTTGAGTAAGTTGTGAATAGTAATTTGCTAGCTATAATCAGTAAGGAATAAAATTTTTGACTATATCTGAAAATGATGACTTCCAAATTTTAAAATTTGAATATGAACAGCAATTCAGTTAAACTCAGCTTAATGGACAGATGGAATGACTTACCAGGAACACCAACTATAGCGAGGATGGGATAGTAACCACCTTGAATAATCCAAAGGATATCTTGTATCCGTGATGCTAATGATATCCAAGGCTGAGAAAGGAAGTAAAGACCCAAGTATAAACTCCTGTCTGTTGTAATATTCCAGTTTAAGGTTCTCACATTCTGATCCATTAATTGATCGTCCCAGTCTAATGTTCTCAGATTCTGATCTCTCCTCCTCCGTCTCTCGAGCGACTGATCCCTGTTAGTCCAGTCGTTGATGCTCCCGCCCATACTGGGATAACACATTGAACCGAGTCCTTAATTAATAGAAGAGGCAAACTCTCCAGTGACACATCTCAGATCCACAGAGACTGACATCAATCACAGTCACTGAACAAATAGCTCCAGCTAACACCTTTCAATTCAATATTGTTTTATTCAAATTCAAAACAATGATTCAAACTGTCATTTTCTGGATGGGCTATGTAAGGGTGGTAAATCTTGAGGCTGGTAGATCAATTGAGTGTAACCCTTCAATCTGCCTTGGATGCAGGTGAAATGCCGTAAGTTTATCAGAACTTTAACGTGCTTCTCTGTTTATAAATGGAAACATACATCCTGGAACTACTGACCAAGCATTATAAATTCAATAAAACATTGAGGCAATTTTCATAGTTCATGATCTGAGGGGAATGTGTGTCTGAGAAACGTGAGGTTATAACAGACAAATGGCATGAAACTTTTAACAGAGAATTGAACGTGACAAATGCAATTCAGATTGTTATTCCAGTTTTGGAGAGAGGCAGATGAGGCCTGTGCTATTGATGTTATTGAAGTTCGTGAACTGTGATGAAGTGTCATTTACTGGACTTCAATGACAGTGTGATTATGGCATTGTGGAGGAGACACAACATAAAGAAATGTGGGGGACATGGCAGTTCAGACATAAGGGAGGGACAATAATATTCCCCAGTCATCAGTATTGGAATGTTACCCTTTATAACTCATATGCAGAACAGATTCAAGGATACATTTAAAGTGAGGAATGAAGAATAAAATCTGTTTATTGAAAACAAAATACAGCACAAAATAATTTTTTGTCCATACAAAACTATGGAAAGTACAAAGAGATAAGATACACTTATGAAATTGAGCGACATAAATTGAAGTGTGTATTACAAAGCCACGGAAGTGGTGTCCAATCTTTCTCGATCATTATTTGGCCCACAGCTGAGATGCTGATTTCCCCTCTGTCAGTGATCCACCTCATTGAGATTCTCTGGCGCAGTATCTCAGTATCGAGCAGGATTCTCAGTTCCTGCTGCTGTTCACACAGTCTATTTAAATTAAACCACCTTCTAATTGCAAAAACAAAAATCGCTTGGCCTTTTGCACTCTGTTTAACTGTCAACAACTCAGCTCTGTGATATTATTGAAGATAAACGCTCTGGGACCACAGCCAGTATTCGCACAGTGCTCACAGGGTATGGCACTAGATAAAGGCCTTGCAATCTGTGAGAATTTCTAAATAAAACTTACATTTTCTGTCTGTTCCTGTCTATCTCTGCTGTCTTCTGATCTATCCAACTCACCCTCGTTTAACATCCTCCAATCACTCCCTGTTTCCAAATTGTACAGCTTGATGTTCGACTGGGATGAAACACCTATTATGGGACAAGCCAAACAGAGAACAGCCAGGGAACTCTTAGAGGCATGACACTCATCAACAGGTTCTATTATCAAACACATCGACCTGGACCCAATATACCGGCCACTTCAGCGGACAGCTGGAACTGACAACCGGAAGTGGCAGAGACAAACCACTACAGATGCAGGAGGAAATATCACAGACGCGCTTCACAGGAGGTTCCCAAGCACTGAGGATGACCCTAGACAGGGGACTAAACGTTTGCAACACAAATTCCCATTTCGGCGAACAGAACCACAACAACGAGCACCCGAGCTACAAAGCTTTTCACAAATGTTGTGGCCATTTTGGAGAAATTGATAGAGCAGGGACAAGACTGATCGTTTGAGGGCCCGGCGTTTATATGCTTCATTAAGAACAAGGAAGGTACTAAAAATGGTGGGGAGGAGGTGGCATTGTTAATCAAATGCAATATTACGTTGGCAGAAAGGATGTTTGATAAGAACTCGTCTACTGAGTTAGTATGGGAAGAGGTTAGAAACAAAAACGGAGAGGTCACCCTGTTGACCGTTCTCTATAGCCCTCTGAAAAGTTCCAGAGATTTAGACTAAGGATTACAAAGATGATGCTGGATAGGAGCGAATATAACAGAGTATTTGTTACGGAAGATTTTACCTTTCCAAATATTGATTGGAAACGCTTCAGTTCAATTACTTTATATGAGTCAGTTTTTGGCCAATGTGTGCAGAATGTTTCCTGACGCGTTATGTACATAGGCCAACAAGGTACAAGGCCAAATTGGATTTGCTACTGGGTAATGAACCAGATCAGGTGTTAGATTTGGAGGTAGGTGAACACTTGGCTGATAGTGGCCACAATTCAGTTATGTTTATCTTAGCGATGGTAAGGGACAGGTTCATACCCCAGGGCAACTGTTAGAGCTGGGAGAAAGCCAATTATGATGCGATTAGGAAAGGTTTTAGGATACATAGCATGAGGAAGAAAACTGCAGGAGATGGCCACAATTGAAATGTGGAGCTTTTTCAAATAACAGCTACTGTGTGTCCTTGATAAGTTTATACTTGTCAGGAAAGGAGGAAGTGGTCGAGTGAGGCTGCTGTGGTTTACTAAAGAAGTTGAATCTCTTGTCAAGAGGAAGAAGGAGGCATATGTAAAGATGAAACGTGAGGCTCAGTTCGGATGCTTGAGAGTTACAAGTTAGCCGGGAAGGATTTAAGGAAAGAGCTAAGAATAGCCAAGAGAGAGCATGAGAAGTCTTTGGCAAGTAAGATCCAGGAAAACCCTTAAGCTTTGTATCAGTATGTCACGAATAAAATAATGACAAATTAAGATTAGGGCCAATCAAGGATAGTAGTGTGAAGTTGTGTGTGTAGTCCAAGGAGATAGGACAGGCACTAAATAAATACTTGTATCAGCATTCACAATGGAAAGGCAATGTTGTTGAGGCCGATATGGAGTAAAGGCTATTACACTAGATGGGATTGAATTTTGTAAGGTGGAGATGTTAGCAATTCTAAAGAGTGTAAAAATAGATAAGTCCCCTTGGCCAGATGGGATTAATTCTAGGATCCTCTGAGAAGTTAGAGAGGAGGTTACACAACCATTCGTTCGAATCTTTACATCGCCATTGTCTACAGGAATAGTGCCAGAAGACTGGACGATAGCAAATGTTGTCCCTTTGTTCAAGAAATTGAGAAGAGGCAACCCTGCTAGTTATATACCAGGCTTACTTTGGTTATGGGTAAATTGTTGGAAAAGATTATAAGAGATAGGATTTATTATCATCTAGAAAGGAATCATTTGATTAGGGATAGTCAACAAGGTTTTGTGAAGACTATGTCATGCTTCACAAATCTTTCTGAGTTCATTGAGAAGTTGACCAACCAGGTAGATGAGGGTAAAATGAGGTATAAGGATTTCAGTCAAAAATTTGATAAGTCCCCCATGTGAGGCTATTGCAGAAAACATGGAGAGTGTGGTGTTGGAAAATCAGAACAGATAAGGCAGCGTCCAAGGAGTAGGAGAGTCGATGTTTCATTTGTAAACCCTTCATCAGGAATCAGTGTTCTGATCTCCAGCATCTGCAATCTTCACGTTCTCCTCGGATCCTGCCTGACCTGCTGTGCTTTTCCAGCACCACACTTTCGACTCTGATTTCAAACATCTGTCGTCCTTACTTTCTCCCAGAAAATACAGAGACGTAGAATTGAGGGTGATTTAGTGGTTTGGATCAGAAATTGGCTAGCTGAAAGAAGACAGAGGATGGTAGTTGATAGCGAATGTTCATCCTCGAGTTCAGTAGCTAGAGGTACACTGTAAAAATCTGTTTTGGGGCGACTGTTGTTTGTCGTTTTGAAAATGACCTCAATGAGGGAATGGAAGGATGAGTTAGTAAATTTACGTTTCGCATTAAGGTCGGTGGAGCTGTGGGCAGTGTTGAAGGATGTTGCAGCTACTGAGCTGTAATCTTCTATGTTCATGCTCCTACAATGGACTGAATAGCTTCCTTCTGCGAAGTACCAATTCTGAGGTACTCTGACCCACAATAAAAGCTTTAGGTGCCCGGAGTGACAAGCTTGTCCAGTTAAGGATACACACTGCACAAACATCCATCATCTCTTCCTGTTCTCTGATATGCAGCGGCCTCAAAATATCTGCCCAAACAAAATAGATTAATTCCAATTCAAGCAGTCGGGAGGACATTCACCAGAGGGGTTTGCCATCAGCGGATTTAATTAATAACAAGATTTCAGAACAACACAAAAAGAAAATAATATCACAGCCCATAATAATTGGCAGCAGAGTAAAACCTACAGTTGCAAATAGTTCCACGTTCAACATTATGTTCAGTTTTGATCACCTTGCTATAGGAAGGATGGTATTAAACTGGAACTTTACAAGGATGTTGCCAGGACTCAAGGGTCTGAGTCATAGAGAGAGGTTGGATAAGCTGGGACATTTCTCTTTCGAGTTGCAGCAGCCAGGGGGTGCACGAAGTGCTTCGAGAGGCTTGTCATGGCCCACATTAGTTCCAGTCTACCAGCCTGCCTCGATCCCCTACAGTGGAATGTGTCCATATCGGGTGTCATTTCCCTGGAACATCTGGACAACAAGGCCACCCACGTCATATTCCTGCTTATTGACTATAGGTTCTCCTTCAACACCATTATTCCCTTCAGACTGATTAAAAAACTCCCTGACCTTAGTCTCAGCTCCGCCCTCTGAAATTGGATCCTCAGCTTTCTGACCCACAGGACGCAATCAGTGAAAATAGATAAGTGTGTATCTTCCATGATAACATTCAACACTGAAATCCCAAAGGATGTGTCGTCAGCCCCCTTCTATACCCCTGTACACCCACAACTGTATTGCCAAAGTTTGAACGAATGCCATCTACATGTTCACTGATAACACCATCATATTAGGACAGATATGTAATGATGGCAAGTCAAAATACAGAATGGAAATAGAGGACTTGCTGACGTGCTGCACTGAGACCAACCTCTCTTTCAACGGCGAGTACTAACCAACTGATCAATGACTTCAGAATGAAAGGAGGAGAACATGCCCCCATCTACATCAATGGAACTGAAGTTGAAATAGTGGACAACATTAAGTTCCTCGGAGTGAAGATAACTGACATTCTGTCCTGGACTTCCCAGTTAGATGTGGCAGTCGAGATGACACAACAACCCCTCTTCGTTCTCTAGTAGCTCAGGACGTATTGCATGCTCACAAGGATCCTCACCAATTTCTACAAATGCACCACTGAGAGCAAACCATCCAGGTGTATAATGACTTGGTGTGGCAACAGCAGCCCAGGACAGTAACAGAAATGACAGAAGGTTGTGTGCACAGCCCATACCATGAAGGAAACCAACCTCCCGTCCATTGACTCCATTTACACGGCAACCAAAGACCCATCGCACTCTGGATCACCTGCGATCTCTTCCATCAGGCAGACAGTACAGAAGCTTAAACACTCAAACCAGCGGCTGATGGCAGCATCTTCCCAACCATTATTAAACTGAGGAATGGAATCTCTGACTTCAAATAGTGCTGATCTTAATCACGTTGATCTTGCCTCTTACATGCCATTTGTGGTGTAGCCTGTATGCCTCAGTCTGTTTTAGTTTACCCTCTGATCTGTATGTCCTTGGTTATTGTAGGAGCGAGATTCCCCAGCTAGAGACAAAGACTCTGGAGGCAGACAGAGCACGGGCAGGGAGTGGACTTTAATTCAAGCAAAAACTTGAAGGGAGAATACCAAAGGATCTTCATCAAATCTGGCTTGAACATAAGAAGACAATGGTTTCCCTAATCCTCAGCTCAGATCCGAAGAGGGTTGCTGCTCCCAGTTACCTCGAGCTGTGGGGTGGTGGGTACCTCCTGGTTTTCACCTGGTGAAGGGTGACCTTTGGCAGTCACCTCGGAGGGTTCGTCGTTTTCTGTTTGGGAGGTTCTGCCCTCCTTTCTCCCCGCAGCGCTCTGTTTCTTATTCTGGTAATGACCCTCCTTGAGCCCATCTTTGATTAGGTTAGATTACTTACAGTGTGGAAACAGGCCCTTCGTCCCAACAAGTCCACACCGACCCGCCCCCACACTTCCCCCAACATTTTACCCCTTCATCTAACACTAGAGGTAATTTAGCATGGCCAATTCACCGAAACCGGAGCACCCAAAGGAAACCCACGCAGACACGGGGAGAATGTGCAAACTACACACAGACAGTCGCCTGAGATGGGAATTGAAACCTGGTCTCTGGTGCTGGGAGGCAGCAGTGCTAACCACAGTGCCACCGTGACACCCATCTTCACTATCCGAAGAGCTGCCTGTATCCTCACCGTGCAGCTGTCATTTCCCCCTTTGGTAGGAGGTTTTGGTGGCCTGGCACGTTTTCGCCCTCCTGTTTGTTTTTATACGAATCCACACCTCTGCCTCCATGGCTCACTCCTCCTCCATTGCCTCCGTCTGTCCTGTAGATTCTGGGATCAGCTACTGTACCTGGCTGCTGGCTGTTCCGCTCCAGACTGTCCTTCCTTCCTGGTGCCACCAGACACCGTTCCCTTGCTGGTTTGTGGTGCCTTGTTTATCGTTTGCCGTGCACCTCTGGCCATCTGTGCGGAGGTGGCGGATGCTCGTCTTGGGTAGGTCTCCTCGCCACACAAATTATAGTTCTTGGCCTCTTTGCATTCCTTGGTCAGGTGACCCTCCTGTTTGCAGTTCCGACAGTGACCTTACAGTCAGCTGCAGTGTGGCCTGACCTCCCGCAGGTTTAGCACACTTTCGCTGGGCTGCATATGTCAGGTACACTCTGCCCCCTCCGATGCAAAGCTGGAGGTTGGGTGGATGATGTTCCCATAGCATTGACCCTCAGGATTACCCTGACCTGCTGCTTGCTGGTCCAGATCCTGAAAGGGTCGACCACATCAGTGCTTTCTGCCTCAACGTGGACATATCTTCTCAGGAAGGTGAGGACAGCAGCTGCTGAGACGTGGGGGCTGTACATATGAAACGTAACACCCCTGCTCTGTGCAGGACGCACACCCAACAGGATCGCTGGCAAGGTGGTGAATAGAGACTCCCCTTCCTTCTACTTGAAGACATTCAGGAGCTGCTCGCAGTGCTTCACGCTCCTAAAGGTCACATCAAATTAGCGTTCCACAGGACAATTCTGCACGCAGCACACATTGGCTTTTTTATTTCAAAAGTATACTTTATTCATAAAATACGTTGATGGTCTGTACAGTTGGTCATGCCATACATAAGTAAACATTTACATACAGAGATCAGAATTTATCATTTTTATATACAGGTCTATGTCCATATATTTAGCTGCGGCTTCAGCAGAGCCCAAATGACTGCGTGGGCCCCGTGTTCTTCTTAGGCAGGCAGATGTTACACGGTGGTCTTTCCCCACCGTGCCTTGGCGGTAGCTGCCCCAAGCTTCAGTGCGTCCCTCAACCCGTAGTCCTGGTCCTTGGAATGTGCCAGTCTGCAACTCTCAGTCGGGGTCAACTCCTTCAGCTGGAAGATCAACAGGCTTCGGACCAGAGAGTTGATGATCGTCCACGCACAGTTGATGTTTGTCTCGGTGTGCATCCCGGGGAACAGACCGTAGAGCACAGAGTCCCATGTCACGGCGCTGCTCGGGACAAACACCACTACATTCCTCTGCAGGCATCTTCTGCGTAGGCATATTCCAGAAGGAGGTGTGTGACAGTCTCGCCCCTCCCCCCACCCCCGCAGCCGCTTCGAGGTCAGCGTGTGGTGCAGCTGAGTGTCTGGGCGTGCATAAAGGATCTCACAGGCAGAGCCCTTCTCATCACCAGCCAAGCCATGTCTTGGTGCTTGTTGGAATGTTTGGCGATGAAGCATTCTGCCAAATGGCGTTGACAGTCTGCTCAGGGAATTGCTCAATAGGATCCCCCCTCTCCTTTACCCGAAGGGTCTCAAGGACATTAGGTGCTGACCACTTCCTGATGGACTTGTGGTCAAAGGTGATTTTCTTCATAAACTTCTCCACGAAGGTCAGGTGATACGGAACGGTCCAACTACTCAGAACGTTCCACGGCAGCGAGGCCAGGCCGATCCTTCGCAACACCGAGGACAGGTAGAACTTCAGTATGCAGTGACACTTGGTGTTTGTGTACCGGGGATCCCTGCACAGCTTGATGCAGCCAAACGCAAAGGTGGCCATCAGGGTGAGGGTGACATTAGGTGTATTTTTCCCCCATTACCCAGATCTTTGTACAGCGGGTCCCTTCGGAACCGGTCCATCTTTGACCTCCATATAAATTGGAAGTGACTGCAGCTGCACAGGTTCTGGGAACAGGTCAGACCTGTGTCACATATAACAGCAATGACAGTGCCTCACACCTGATGACCAGGTTTTTTCCCGCGATGGAGAGTTGCCGTAGCTTCCATCTACCCAGTTTCTGCCTCACTTTGCTGATATGCTCCTCCCAAGATTTGGCACACGCCAAAGCCCCACCCCCCCCACCCTGAACCAAATATCCAGCACCTTCAGGTGGTCGGTCCTGACAGTGAAGAGGATCGAGGATTAGTCGGCCCAGTTCCGAAAGGCATGGCCTCGCTCTTGCCTCGGTTTACCTTGGCCCCCGAGGACCGTTCGAACTGGTCACATATGCACATGAATCTGCGCACGGACAGCGGATCCGAGCAGAAAACGGCGACGTCATCCATCTACAGGGAGGCCTTAACCTGCAGGCCCCTGCTGCCTGGAATAGTCACCCCTCTCAGGCTCACATCCTTCCTGATGGGCTCGGCAAATGCCTCTATGCAGCACACAAACAAGGCAGGAGAGAGAGGGCAGCCCTGCCTGACTCCAGATCTGACTGGGAAGCTCTCTGATTCCCACCCATTGATTGAGACTGCACTGACAATGTTGGTGTAGAGCAGTCTGATCCAATTGCACATTGCCTCATCAAAGGACTTTTTGAAGAGAACATCTCTCACCTGTGTGATATCCTGTCAAAGGCTTTCTCCTGGTCCAGGCTGATCAGGTAGGTGTCCAATCCTATGTTCTGCACGATCGTATACCTGAGGAGTGCGAGACTCTCAGCAATCTTCCTACCCGGTACAGCACAGGTTTGGCCAGGGTGAATCACCGACCCCAGGGCAGACCTGACCCTGTTTGCAATTACTTTTGACAGAATTTTGTAATCCACATTCAACAGTGAGATTGGTCTCCAATTTTTGAGTTCCTCCCTCTCCCCCTTCCGCTTGTAGATGAGGGTGATGATGCCTTTCCTCATGGATTCACTCATGGTACCTGCACTCAGCACACGTCAGCTGCTCCAAACTCGCTGCCCTAAAACAAAATCATCTTCACGAACACCATCTGATCGACAGGTGTACGATCCTCCACCTTCTTCACAGTCACCCTGACTGTGTTGCGAATGCCCTGGCCTGGGCTGCGGGCGGCTGCTGAGGCCATAGCTCCTCGTTTGGTTGGTCCCTGAGTTGGCGTTAGGCAGAAGCCAGCATGAAGATCCACAAAGAGCAGGGCAGCACAACCAAACAAACCTTCAATATCCAATCACGATCCAGCCATGATCTCGACGAGCTGTGATGATTCGCAACTCGACATCCGTCCTGATATGAACAGACCCTTGATCTTAGCCAAAAGAAACTCTATTAAAAATCTTGCTGAAAATCCAACTTCTGTTCCTCTATTGCTTTTCTGTAAATAATCTATCAGTCAGTTTCTCAAATATGTTTCCCATTTCACTAATGTTTGTTGTTTTTTTTTCTATGCCCATTATTTTCAGTTCCAATAATTTCCCCAAATTAGTTTATTTACTAATGTAATACTATATCCTTTACTCCTCAGTCTCAGGTTTTCTCCTATTGCTGGGAAGGCTTTGTTTATGCCTTTTTCTGTGAAGACAGAAGTGAAGTAGTTGTGTCATGTTTCTCTGTTCTCCATTCTCCATTCCATGCTTTCTGACTGTAAGGAAGCTGACACTTTGACTAAAAAGAACAGCTGTTGTATGTTCACCCTCTCCATGCCCCTTGTAATCGTAAACTTGAATTAATTACCCACTCAACTTTCTCTGCTCCAATGGAAACTACCCGAGTTTATCCAGCCCCTCTCCACAGCTCATATGTTCCATCCCAGGGAACACCTCAGTGAATTTCCTCTGCACCTTATCCAATACAATCACATCATGAGCTCCCAGAACTGCATACACTATTTAATTTGGCCTTACTAATGTGCTATATAACTCTTATAGTCTTTGGGTCAACGATCAAAGACTACTGTCCTGCTTAACTCATCAACGATCACATCCAGTCACGTTCAAAGATATGTGGAGAAGCACACACTGAGATTCCTGGTGTGCAGCCATCCATTGAATTCTCCACTGTTCTTCCAAAGTGCATTACCTCATATTTATCAGTGTTACATTCCATCTGCCATTGATTGTTATCATCTGACCAATCCACCAGTATCTTCCTGTAATATAAGGCCGTCCTCCTCACTCCCAACCAACTGGTCAATCTTTGTTTCCAACACAAACTTGCTAATCACACTCCCCCTACCCACGTCACATTCACATCACTTATGGTTTCCACGAATAATAAGGGACACTGCACTGATATCTGCGGTACACCAGACACACAAACAGCCTTCTAACACGAAGTTGCATTTGGATTCAACTTGGCAAGTCACTAATAGGTCCTACCTGTTCCCTGATTATTCTGTTCCAGATGACATACCTGTAGAATATCTGGGGAGTCGCACCAAACTTGCTCTGCCAGCAGGTTTCCATGGCCGTGCATGCGTCAGTCCCCTCCGAGTGAAGAATTTCATCCTTATTGCGCTCTTAAATGCCCTGTCCATTAACCTGCCATTATTTTCCTTAAATGTAGAATAGACAGCCAGAGAAACATTCTGTTTATTTCCACCTTGTCACATGTTTCGTAGATATTCCAAATTTCATTGTGATCACCTCTTGTTCTTTGAAACTGGTGAGGTTACAAGACAAGTCCCCCCATCAGAAAATCTTGTCCTCTGAGGGATTAATCTGAAGAATGTCCATGGCACGTCCTCTGTCTTATACTCTTTCTTATATTGGGTCACCAACACTGTGCACAATTGTCAAAGTATACACTCAACAACACTCTATGCAAACTGCTTAATAATGTCTCTACAGCTATATTCAGATTCCCTTAAACGAAGGCCAACCTAACTTTAACTTTCCAATTACAGGTATTCCTCCAAATACTATTCACATTAATTGCATTTACGAACTCACTGTGTGAGTTCTTACAGAAATACTTCTGAAAATCCAAATGCTGCACTTTCACTGGTTGTCCATTGCCTATCCTGCAAGAAACAACTTCAAACAATTCCGAAGTTTGTCAGGTATGATTTCTCTGTCAGAAATAAATAGTGATTCTCTGCAATGTTGCTATTCATTTCTGAATGCCCAATATCACCTTATATAGTAGATTCCAACTGTTTCCTTGTAGATATCTAATTAATTGGTTTGCAGTCATCTGCATTATCTCTTCTTGCCTGCGTCTATAGTTGGATCATATTTGCTACCGTTCAGTTATCTACTTATAGCCTTTGCATAATCTACATGAAAAGAAAACAGAGTCACCGAGAGTTCAATTAATGTGCTGTTTTATTTCTGACATTTTGAGATGAAGTATATCTGGCCCATCAGACTTAGCAATGATCAATCTAGCTTCACTTTCAAATACTACCTTGTTGCTGATACGCATTGACTTTATGTCTTTAGTTCCACAAGTCCCAATTGACCACCCGCTATACCTCAGAGATTTGCTGGAGCTTTCTCCTTGAAGACAGATGTGAAGTAACTGGGTAGTTTATCTGCCCTTTTTCTTTTTTCCCCACAATAAATTCCCCTATACCTGACAAATTTCCACATTTGACCTTGCTTTTGTTTTCTTTAGTATATGGATGGTAGATATAAGCAGTCTGTGTGTTTCCCGTTTGTTTGTATTCATGTGCTTTTTGATTTCCTTAACACTTTCTCCTTCCTTATTTTCGGAAAAGTAAATCTCTCCGAATGTTCAGGTTTCCACAATATCTGGAATTCTCCTGAACCTACTTCCTTTGATTTCACGCAATCTTTAATTCTCACATTAACCTTCACTGAGTCATCTTCCCTTTGTTTGGTGTTTGTAACTTAGTGATATGTGCGTATTTTTCAGACATTGCAGTATTTCTATCAATAACAAACATTATTTGGCTCACACTAAATGTAATATTGTATTTTTCCAATTCACTTGACCCTCTCGTTTCCGTGCTTCCATGATATTTGAGTGTAATGTTCAGAAGTTGTATCTTGCATGCAGACGCCGTGTAAAATGCAACATATTAATGTCACGATTCCTCAAAAGCTGCTTAAGATCAAGATCACTAACCAGTCCTTGTGACCTCACAACACCACACCCGAAATAACCTGCTCTCTAGTTTGATTCACAATATACTCTTCAACCTACCTCATAAAAACTTATGAACTTTATTTGTCACAGCTTTAGCAATCATTTAGTTAACGCAGTTTTGATGCAATTTTAGATCATCCAGTATTCTGCAATACTGACAATATTTGTGTATCTAATTTCCAGAGCATAGAATGCTCAAAATTTGCACAACAGTTTTAGTTTAGATATGTAAGGCACCAATGTGTGTTCCTCCTTGTTGTTTACAAGATCGTCGCAAACTGATTCTGAAGAAGCTGATGGATGTGGTCTGTGGTGTTATTAGTGACAGACGTGGACATGACATTGGGGAGGCTCACCCCTATGATGAGATGATCCGAAGAAATGCCAATCAATACAGGACAAAAATCAATAACCTTCCCCGCTCTGCCAGGGCAAGTGTATCTGCATTCTCTCTACTCCATCACACTCACTGTATGTCTGCTATATTCCTGATGAAGGGCTTTTGTCTGAAACGTCGGTTTTCCTGTACCTCGGATGCTACCTGAGCTGCTGTGCTTTTCCAGCACCACTCCGATGTAAATCTTGTTTTCAGCATCTACATTCCTCACTTTTGACATATCTGTTATAGCACCTACACCAGAACAAGGCTCTTGCTCCAGCACTCTCACTATTGCAAGCAGCACTCTCTTTCCTTCACTCTCTCTGACACTGAAAGCACACTGAGTTTGAATTTATAGTTTTACCAACATCGAACCAGAAAGACGATTTAAAAATGCGGACATTTTGAAAATTGGAGAGAGAGAAAATGCTATTGAGATAGAAGAAGCCGGTGTATCAACCATCTTGCTCTGGAAGACATTAGGAAATATTCTCTATCAAAAATATTTGTTCATACGAAACTTATTCACAGGAAACAGAAATTTGACGATCCAGAGAATTCAACAGCCGGAAGAGTGACGTCACAGAGGATAGCTGTGGCTGTGCGGTTTTGAAATTAAATTGCTGTAATCTTCATCAGTGTCTTATTGAAACAGCATAATCTTATTGAGTTGGAGTCAGATAATAAGCAATTGTTGGGGGATTAGATTTGTGAATAGTTGTTGTGTAATGTTCACTTTTAGACTTAAAAAATTAAATTGACTTTATTTTCTTTAAATAGTGAAATGTGGGAGTTTTCTGACACTCATATTCTAATAGACTACGAGGTGAGGTGAGCTTTCCTGGGTGTTCTCTTTAATTAACAGAGGGGTTCACCGCCATGTTGTAACACTCGCAAAGACCAACAGAGTGCAACGAAAAAATAAATAAGGAGTTAGAAAATTAACTATGAGAGTAAATCAGCCAATCATGTAAAGAAAGATGGTAAAAGGTTGTTTCCATGCATAACAGGCAAACGAGAGGCAAAAATGGGCATTTGATCGCTAGAAATTGACACTAGAGGGATAGTAGTGTGGATCAAGGAAATGGCTGAGGAACTGAATAATTACTTCGCGTCAGTCTTCACGCTAGAAGACACGAGTAATATCCCAAAAATTGAAAAGAATGTATGGTCAGAGCTAGGAATGGTGGCCATCACCAATGAGAAAGTGCTGGGAAAAACTGACTGGCCTGACGGTAAGTAAATCACCTGGACCAGATGGACTCCAATCCAGAGTTCTGAGGCAGATAGCTGATGACACAGTGAAGGCATTGCTAGTGACCTTTCAGGACTCGTGCAAATCCGGGAGATTCCCAGAGGACTGGCAAATCTCTAACGTGGTACCCCTGTTTAAAAAGGGAGTAAAGCAAAATGCGGAAACTTACAGACTGATTAATCTAAATTTGGTGTGTGTAAGATCCTGAAATCCACTGTGCAGGATGAGATTTCTTAATACTTGGAGGTGGATGGTAAAGTAGGACAAAGTTAGCATGTTTTCATCAAGGGGAGGTCATGCCTGGAAAATCTGTTAGAAAACCTTGAGGACGTAATGAGCAGCTTAGAACAAGGAAAGCCAATGGATGTCATCCACCTAGACTTCCAGAAGGTCTTTGCCAATGTGCCGACAGTAAGCTACTGAGTAAGGCAAGTGCCCATTGTTTTAGAGGCAAGGTGCTAGTACGGATAGACGTTTGTCTGTCTGGCAGGAAGCAAAGAGTTCGATAAAAGTGTCCTTCTCAGGTTGACAGTCGGTGACAAGTGGTGTTCCATAAGGCTCAGTGTTGGGACCACAAGTTTTCACTTTATACATTAACGATCCAGATGAACGAACTGAAGACATTCTGGCTACATTTGAAGATGATACAATGATAGGTGTAGGGACAGGCCAGCTCAAGAAGGATACGGACAGGTTAGAATAATGGGCAAAGAAGTGGTAAATGCAATACAAAGTGTGAAATTGTGGGTATATGTACTTTGGTAGGAAGAATACAAACATGGACTACTTTCTAAATGGGGAGAAAATTCAGATGTCTGGAGTGCAAAGGGACTTGGGAGTTCTACTCCAAGATTCTTTCAAAGTAAACTTGCAGGTTGAGTCAGTAGTTAAGAAGGTAAATGCAATGTTGGCATTTATTTGGAAAGGATTTGAATGTAAAAGCAGGGACGTACTTCTGAGGCTCTATAAGGCGCTTGTCAGACCATATTTGGAGTATTGTGCGCTGTTTTGTGCCCCATATCTCTGGAAGGATGTGCTGGTCTTGGAATGGGTTCAGAGGACGTTCATGAGAATAGTCCCAGAATGACAAACTTAACATATGAGAACGTTTGAGGACTCTGGATCTGTACTTGATGGAGTTCAGAGGGATGTGGGGGGATCTAATTGAAACATATAGGATACTGAATGGCCTGGACAGTGTGGACGTTGAGATTACTTCCATTGGTAGGAGACTCTAAGACCCAAGAACACAGCCTTACAGTAAAGGGAAAAAACACTTTTAGAATGGAGATAAGGAGAAACGTCTTCAGCCAGAGAGTGGAGAATCAATGGAATTCATTTTCGCAGAAGGCAGTGGAGGTTAGGTTATTGAGTATGTTTAAGTCAGATATAGATAGGTTCTTGAGTATCAAAGGGATCAAGGGTTACGGGAGAAAACAGGAGAATGTGGTTGAGAAACTTGTCAGCCAGAATTGAATGGTGGATCAGACTCGATGGGCTGAATGGCCTCGTTTATGTTCCTATGTCCGAAGATCTTATGGTCATAGGCCACAGCCGATTGCTTCCTCTCTATCATTTTGACCCTCTTGACAGCAAAGTGCGAGAGTAAAAAATCCCTGAGTTATCTTTACCAAACATGGAGGATTCCTGGCGAGGACTCATGGGAATCGCTCCACTGCTTGAAGGAAAGGAAATTCTGCCAAATTCAGCTGTTCCAGGAAGAAGTCCTATACCTGCAGTTTGTTTGAGTAGAATAATACCTCAGACAGAATAGCCGTTGGGACATATTATCACTTTTCTATTTGATATGAGTTCAACTGCTATGCAACTCTGGAAACCTTTCCTCATTCCTTTTCATCATAAGACATGTGCATTTGTGTGTGCGTCTGTGCGTCTGTGAGTCTGTGTCTCCCATTTTTCGGGAAAATGACCCAGATTACACTTGAAATCTGCTGTAACCAGTGGAGAAGTGGGGCTAGTAAAGGAAACAGTGACCCTCCAACATTGATCGGAGCAGAAATGAGAAATTCACACACGCTGTTCAAATGGGAATTCTCTTCCCCAGCAATTTCATCCCAAGATGGCAGGTCAACACCACCACTTCCAGCATAATTAGACATGGTCCATAAATGTCGGCCTATCAACAACACCCACATTCCATGAACAAATCTAAAATGATAAACTGCAGCAGCATTAATTGAATGGGAAAGTGACTGATAGATAAATGTCTGTTGCCTTCCAGAATTGTGCTGCCTGTGTCCTTTGGCTTATTGCAGTTTCCTAGTATTGTGCCTAGATGCTTTCATTTATTCAAAGTTGTGTTTTGCTACATTTGTCAGACATGTGAATGGAGGAAAATTGTGGACAGACAGAAAAGTGCTGCGCAGACCACAATCAGATCAGCCATGATCTTATTGTCTGGTCGAGCAATGGCAAAGTTTAGATTAGATTACTTACAGTGTGGAAACAGGCCCTTCGGCCCAACAAGTCCACACCGACCCGCCGAAGCGCAACCCACCCATACCCCTACATTTACCCCTTACCTAACACTACGGGCAATTTAGCATGCCCAATTTACCTGACCCGCATATCTTTGGACTGTGGGAGGAAACCGGAGCACCCGGAGGAAACCCACGTAGACACGGGGAGAACGTACAAACTCCACACAGTCAGTCGCCTTAGTCGGGAATTGAACCCGGGTCTCAGGCGCTGTGCCACTGTGCCGCCCACAATGACACACTCCTGCTCCTCAGTTTTCTGTTCCTATGTTCCATTCAGTCCTTAAAACCACTTGTATAGGAGCAGATAGAGACCACTTGCTCCAAATACCTGGTCCGCAGTATTACAGGATATCATTCAGTCCCTCAACACTATGTGGTTTACTGTGGGTTGGAAAATGTGAGGGAAATCCAAGCTGGATATGAATGTGGTCTCCCACCTCTTTAAAGAGTGTCTCCTCGCTGCAAGTGGTGTTTCATTTGTTGGTCATGTTGTAGACCCAGATGCACTGTGAATATCGAGCTCATATCTCACCCAAAGATGGCTCACAATTAACTTTTCTCTCACTGTCCTCAACATTCAATAACAACACTTTCAAGAAAATTACAACCATTCACTTCCAAAACACAGAATATGAGAACATAAGAAACAGGAATAAGTAATTTGGATGCTCACGCCATTGTATGCTATCATGGCTGATCAACTGTTGGCATTAACTATTCTTTAATGCACAATTCTTCATGCCCCTCGGCTCTCTGCAGGTCAAAAATCCATCTACCTCCTCTTTAAATACTTGGAGTGATCACGCTCCCCTAACTTTCTTGACCTGAGAATTCCTGACATTCGCTATCCTCTATGAGAAGAAAACACTCCCCACACAGACACCACCACGTATTAACATTAACAAAAGTGTTTAATTGACCTGCTCAGGTAAGAGGGATTGACCCTGATATCAAGACAGGATTTGACTGAAGATTTTATCCTGAGAGGCACTTAAATACACAGAATCATGCATCACGAGTAAAAATGAAAATACAAGCCATGGAATTTATCACATTCTTAGTGTCTGTGTAGAAGTGATTGTCCATCATCATCAAGTTTTAATGCAATGATCTCTGATTCTCTGACAGTGCTATAGATTATCCTTAACTCACTCCTCTTTTACCATCAGCCCAGGGTTAGTTTCGTGAAATTCCTTTACACAGCCTGTATTGCAATGAGATAATTCCTTTTAAAGGAGAAAAAAAATCTGTCCATAATACCCCAAATACTGCCTCAGCCACACTCTCAGTGATGATCACAATAGTTCCTTTCCCTCACTTACTGGTCTCCGTATCTTTATTATGACATAAAAGCCCATTCATTCTCTATGCACTGCCACTGATGTGGAATTTAAAAGTTCCTAACATCTGCATGTCAGCATCAGTAAAGCCAGCAAAAGAGGTGCCCGTGGAGATGAACATCACTAATGGGGAGAGACTCAGTCAGAAAGACTGCACTTGAAATAGGGAATGGTCACCTACCTGAATGGAAATGAAGGGTAGGAATAAGGAAAACAGGCAGAGGAAGGGATCTAACTTTACTTTTTTTCTTCTCTCACGGGATGTGTGCAGCTCTGATCAGGCCAGCGTGTTATACAGATCTTGAACTGAGTGGCTGGTTCAGCTGTTCCACAGGACAATAAAGAGTAAAACACATTGCTGTGGGTTTGCCCAGACCTGACTGGGGAAGGATAACCCATTGACCTCTCTGAAGGACATGAAGTAAGCAGATGGGCCTTTTCTCACTAATGATGAAACCTTCAGTTCAATTACATCAATTTCATTCATGAGATATCAACAGATT
The DNA here is from genome assembly GCF_020745735.1 of Hemiscyllium ocellatum. NCBI lineage: Eukaryota > Metazoa > Chordata > Chondrichthyes > Orectolobiformes > Hemiscylliidae > Hemiscyllium > Hemiscyllium ocellatum. The sequence continues at coordinate 144,572 of NW_026867863.1, forward strand.
ATTATTCTGTGTCTCTAGATTATGTGTCAATGACTTAAGCAGCATGCAGTGTCTGCCCGCCTGAAAGTGAACAAATTCAACATACTCAACAGCAATTATTCTGTAACTGACATGTGTTTAGAAGGGACTTGATAAATTGTATCCAGATTTAACAAAGGCACAATTGATAGTTTATTTAGAAGATGCACTGAGGTTGAGAAGGAGACGGGGATATCATGATGGTGGGATTGGACAAGATTCGTGAGTGGGGAGGATATAGAAATGTAAATCTGGGTAGGCCTAGAAGGATTTTAGAGTTTGAGAACAGTCTGGTTCTCCTCACATATTGGTGAGTAATTTGTCGTGAATAATTTGCTCGATATAATTTGTGAGTAATTGAATATTTCATTGGAGTTGAAAATGTTGACATCTACCTTTCTAAATAATAAATAATATGAGCAGCAATTCAGTCCAACCCGCCTTAATGACCAGATAGAATGACTTAGCAGGAAAACCAACTATAGCAAGGATGGGATAGTAACCAGCTTTAATAACCATCAATACATCATAGAGCCAAAATGCTAATGAGATCCAAGGTTGACCAAGCCAATAAAGACCCCCGGATAAACTCCTGTCCATTGTTGGAATATTCCAGCCAAATGTTCTCAGATTCTGATCCATTGTTAGAACATTCAAGTTTAATGTTCTCAGATTCTGATTCATTGTTGGAACATGCATGTTTAATGTTCTCAGATTCTGATCTCTCTTCCACCTCTCTCTGCGTCTGCTGTTGCCCGTTAATGCTGTCGCTGATGCTCCCGCTGATACTATAGAATAACACATTGAACCGAGTCCCTAATTAATAGAGGAGGAAAGCCCTCCAGTGACGCTATTAGGATGCACGGAGACTGACATCAATCCGAGTCGCTGAACTAATTACTCCCCTTAACCCATTTCAATTCAATACGTTTTATTAAATTTCAAAATTATATTAAAATTTACACATTCTGGATAGTATACGTGGGGGTGACTGAGGGAACAAATGTTGGGTCTGGTAGAAAAATCATGTGTAAGCATTCAATCTGCCTTGGATATGGGAGCAATGCCAGAGGTTTATCAGAACATAAGCATGCTTCTCTGTTTATAAATTGAAACATACATTCTGTATCCACTGATCAGGCACCGCAATATCAGGAAGGCATTGAGAGAACTTTTATCGTCCATGATCTGAGAAGAAAATATCCCTAAGATTACGTGCAGTTATAACAGACAACGACATGGTTATTTTAACAGAGAATTGTACCTAAGAGATAATGGGGACTGCAGATATTGGATAATACAGTGTAGGTAAAGCATGGCCATGGAAAAGGCACAGTAAGCCAGGCACCATCCGAGGAGCAAGAGAGTCGACGTATCAGGCAGGACCTTTCTTCAGGACTGGGGAGGGAGAAGGGGTAAGTGAAACTGGGTGATGGGGTGAGGCTGGGGAAAAGATACGTGATAGGTGAGCGAAGGTAGGAGGTGATAGTCATAGTTCGTTGGGGAGTGAGGAGCAGATGGTGGGAAGGAAGGTGAACATTAGGCCTCCTCGAGAGGGCAGATGTGAGTCCGGGGGTTGGATCTGGGCTCTGGGTTGGCCAATGGAGATTTGTAAATGTTCTTGCCATGTGTTTGTTGGCTTCCGAGGCAGGAAATGAGGTGTTACTGGTAACATTCTGTTAAATCCATTCTGAACACTCGACAGCTTAATAATCTCCTTCCGAGAACAGAACTGCACACAGTACTTCAGAAGAGGCTTTATCAATGGCCTGCACAATCTCAGCATGACTTCCCAACTTCTAACCTCAAAGGTCTGAGCAATGAAGTAACCTTAAACACCCTGCACCACAAACTTAAAGAATTATGCCTGCGCCCCTGGGTCCCTCTTTTCTACATAACTACCAAAGCCCAGCATTAAATGAGTAAGCCCTCCCCTTGTTTGTTTTACCAAAATGCAGTACCTCACATGTATCCATGTTAAACCCCATCTGCCACACCTCAGCCCAGTGAATGAGATTACTGCCCCTCATACTTCCCCTTCTGATAAAATTGACAATCCCCTCTCCAGGAGGCCTACAGACACCAGCTTTGAATTTCCCAAAGACCCAGAGCTTGGTTTGCCTTGCGCATGCAGAGGGTAAGCAAAATCTGGAAAGGAAACAGCTGCCTTGTATCAATGAATGATTTTCGGAAGAGGGAAGCCACATGTTAGAGATTTGAAATAGTGACCGGTGTTTTGGGACCAGAATTGTGCTCCTTCCTCATCTCTGGTGTTCAGTATTGGTATCTACTCGAGATCCTTCATAGTGCACAGTGTGTTGCAGGAATTCTTCCACTATAAAAGCAGACTACTGAAATTGCCATTTCAACCAGAAAGGATAGCCAAATAATTAAAGATCGTCATAGTGTATCTCAATGGCACAACAAATGTACTCAACTTCCTAAAGTTAAGGCGAATAACTTGTACTTTTTTCAATGAGAAATGTCCCCTGTATACTTTAGTAATGTTAACCAGAATTTAATACATCCATACTTAAAATATGACCCAAAATCTGAGCATGGTTTAGGCCTTGTTGAATGGATGGTGTCCACGTATCTGAGGCAGAAGTCTGGATTCGATTGCAGTCCATGACTGTCTGGTAGTGCCCCTATCTCTGAAGACGGTGGTGCATATTCGTGTTCTGTGGAGTAGTGTCACAGCATGTTACGACAGGCTGATGAACAAACACACAGGAGCATCATGTTGCAGCTTCAGCGGCTAATCCTGAATGATGGTAGTGTCCCTATCACTGGGCTGAAAACTCCAGTTTCAAAGCCCACAGCGCTGTTTTTCTAATATGTCTGAACCGGATGATCAAACTCTGTTTGGAATCGTGCCTTGATGAAGAAGGACGAGGTGCGACTACTGAATTTGAGAATTGAGTCGCAGGATGACTGAAAGCACAGCCATTCGTGTTGATTGGAGTCACATTTGAACTTTCTAGAAGATTACAAATGATGAAGGGCATGGAATGGGTGAGTGGTCAAGGGGTACCTGAGGTAGCATCACGAAATACAGAATAGAGATCATTACTCATTTCGTATTTGGAAAGCTGTAACTAGTGGAATTCTTCAGGGATCTGTGTGATGTCATCAACAAATTACAATCTATTCTAATGAACCAGATGAAAGGGATGGAGCTCTGTGTGTTCATGCACCAGGATAGTCATTCAATAAGATGTCAAATGGAGGCAGAACGTCTGCAATGGCACACAGACAGGGGGAGGGCAGAGCGTCTGCAATGGGATAGAGACGGGGGAGGGCAGATAATCTGCAATGGGATAGAGATGTGGGAGGGCAGAGCGTCTGCAATGGGATAGAGACAGGGGAAGGGCAGAGCATCTGCAATGGGATATAGAAAGGGGAGGGGAGGGCGTCTGAAGTGGAATACAGACAGGGCGAGGGCATAGCGTCTGCAATGGGTTGCAGACAGGGGAGGGTAGGGCGGCTGCAATGGGATACAGATGGGGTGAGGAGAGCGTTTGATTTGGGATACAGAGGGGGAGGGCAGAGCGTCTGCGACGGGATTCTGACAGAGGGAGGGCAGAGAGTCTGCAATGGGATACAGCCCGGGGAGTGTAGAACGTCTGCAATGGGACACAGACTGGCGGAGGTCAGAGCATTCGGCAATGGCATACAGACAGAGGACAGTTGTGAGCATGGGAATTTTCTGTTTTGAGGAAAAGACAAAACAGCAGAAAATGATTTAAATGCAAGGACAATGCAGACCTCAGTGGTACCAAGGGATTTGTGTGTTCTGGCACATGACTCACATCAAATTACTCTGAAGAAGCAGCAAATGATTTGGAATATAAATGGAATGATTCTGTTTCGTGTAATGGGTGTTGGGTTTGATCTTCGCGATGTTTTTCTGCATCAGTACAGGGCATTGCTGAGATCACATCTGAAGTATTATGTGTAGTTATAATTGCCTAATCTGAAAAAAAAACAAAATTGCTTTCGAAACGTTTCCAAGTTTTTTTTTTCTCTTTACTCATTCTTGGGATGAAGGCATTACCTTATGAAGAATTAACAGTTCAGCCTGAGAATGAGGGTTGTTTGTATTGACCATATAAGATCTTGAGAAGAGTATAGTTGGTGAATACTGGGTGGATATTTCTTCTTGTGTGGGAGAATAAAACTGGGGAAATAATTTCAGAATAATTCAGTTTGAAAGGAAAGGTCATTGGACTGAAAAATTGAACTCCGATTTCTCTTCATACATGCTGCAAGATAGGCTGAGCTTTTCCAGTAATTTCTGAATTTGTTTAAGAATAAAACATATTCATCTTAACACAGATATTGTGAAGACATGAAACGCTTATTTTTACACTATGCGGGCACATATTAACAGATCTTCAAAACAAGTAGGGCCATTGATTGTTAATGAATTTATTCTGTGTACGACAACAGCAATAATGCACTGACCTGGAGTCTAGAATGTGATGGTGACTTATAGTTCGGACAATGTTCAAGGAGAGCTCACATGGTATAGTTTGGTGTCTGATAACATTGTTGATTTAACTTCGAGGTGGAAGAAATGTAGCCCATCTGTGAAGGAACAGTCTATTGCTCCCTTTCTGTTCCCTGTCGCTCATCACAGCAACGTTTGGGAGTGAAAAAAGTCCCCTTTCCAACTCATGAGGAATTCCTGATGATGATTCATTGGAATCTCCCAACCACCTGAAGCAAAGCAATTCAGCCAAATCGATCTGTTTCATGATGAAATCCCATTGTTAGAATGTTGTGCGAGCAGAATAAATTCAGAAGTAATTATTAAGATTTGATAGTGAGGGTGACAGAAGAGAGATGCTGTGGCTGCAAATTGGAATCCGGGATGGTGTTTAGCCTCCCACGTGCCAAGGTCCAGGATGTCGCAGAGCGGCTGTAGAACGTTCTCACCGGGGTTGGGGAGCATCCAGAAGTCATTGTGCACATTAGTACAAATGACACAGGTAGAAATAGTGATGAGGTCCAGAGTGATTATAGAGAGCTAAGAAAAAGGGTAAAAGACAGGACCACGACAGCGGTAATATCCGGTTTACTTCCAGTGCTCCGTGCCAGTGAGGGTAAGAACAGGAGGATATGGCAGATGAATGGGTGGTTAAAGAATTGGTGCAGGTGGAGAGATTTAGATTTTTGGATCACTAGGATCTTTTGTGGGGCAGAAGTGATCTGTTCGGGAAGGACGGGTTGTACCTGAACTGGAAGGGGACCAATATCCTGGCAGGCAGGTTGGCTCGTGCTGCAAGGAGGGTTTCAATGAGTTTGGCTGGGGTTGGGGAGGGGTGGGATCCTCAACAGCAGGTAGGCAACTGTGAGGCTGGAAAGAGATACAGTAATCAGAAACAGAAAATTGAAGAGACAGGTTAGGCTGAACACGACGGAGAGCAAGGAATGTCTGTTGAATTAAATTGCAACTGTTTCAATGCGCGATGGCTGACATGTAAGGCCGATGAACTCAGTACGTGAATAGGTATGTGGGACTTGGATATTATAGCCATTACAGAAACATGGCTAAGGGAGGGACAGGACTGGCAGCTTAATGTACCAGGGTACAGGTGCTTTATGCGGGATAGAGACGGTTGAAGGAGGGACGGGGAGTTTCATTTTTCATTAAGGCGAGTATCAGCGCAGTGATCAGAGATAAAATAATTGATGGATCATCCTGTGAGGATTTGTGGGTAGAGCTAAGAAATAAGAAGGGAATGGTGACAGTATTTGGGTTGTTCTAGAGGCTCCCAAATCGTAAACGGGGAGTTTGAGGAATAAAAATATGTAAAGAGATTGGGGAGCCTTGCAGGGTCAATAGGATTGCCATAGTAGGAGATTTTAATTTAACTATCATAGATTTTGAATGACATAGAATTAAGAAATAGATGGGCTGTATCTATTAAGTGTGCTCAGAAAAGTTTCCTCAAGCAGTATGTATAGGGTGCAACTCGGGAGGGGACGAAACTTGACCTCTGTAAGAACTAAGGCAGGACAGGTGACAGTGGGGGAACACTCTGGGACCAATGACCATTGTTGTATTCATTTTTAAATAGTTATGGAGAAGGACAAAACTGGTCCACATGTTCAAGTTCTAAATTGGGGCAAGTCGAAATTTGATGGAATCAGACAGGACTTTGTAGAGGTTGGTTGGAGGAGTTTGTTTGCAGGCGAAAGGACTTCTGGCAAGTGGGAGGACATTAGAAGTGAAATGTCTACAGTTCAAAGTCTATATGTTCCTGTGAGGGTAAAAGACAAGGTTGGGAGAAATAGGGAACCCAGGATGTCAGGAGATATTGAGGCTTTGACCAGCAAATATGAGGCGTGGCTCAGATCCATGCAGCTGTGATCAAGGCAATCCGTGGAGGTGTGCAGGGGATACAGGAGTTTACTGAAGATGGAAATCAGAAGATCGAAAAGGGGGCACAAGATAGCCTTGCCTGAGAAGATTAGGGTGAATCCAAAGACATTATTTAAGTATATTAAAGTAAAATGAATAACTAAATGAGAATATGACCCCTCAAGTTCCAAAGTGGACATGCATGTCTGGACCCATAGGAGATTTGCGAGATTCTCAATGAATATTTCTCCTCTGTCGTTACCGTGGAGAAATACATGAAGACTTGAGAGCTTAACAAAGGTCGTGATGTTATCTTGGGGGTGAGTCAATATCAGGGGAGAGGACGTGTTGGATGTATTAGCATGTATGAAGGTGGATAAATCTCCTGATCCTAAGCAGATGTATCCAAGAACACTGCAAGAGGCTACAGAAGAAATTGCAGGGACCTGTTAATATTTTTGCATCATCGTTAGCTACAGGTTAGGGTCCAGAATATTGGAGGGTAGCAAATGTTGTGTCATAATTCAGGAAGGGAAGAAAAGAAAACTCTGGGAACTATAGGCCAGGAACTCTAACATCTGTGGTACGTAGGTTACTTAAGAAGAGTTTGAGGGCTAAGATACACATGGATTTGGAAAGACAGCGTTTGATTAGAAATTGCATTTATCAGATTCTCTACAGTATGGAAACAGGCCATTTGGCCCAACAAGGCCACACCGACCCTCCAAAAAGTAACTCATCCAGTCCCATTCCACTACACTATATTTACCCCTGACGAATGCACATAATACTATGGGTAACTTAGCATGGCCAATTCACTTCACCTGTACATCTTTAGATTGTGGGCGGAAAATTGAGCACCCGGAGGAAACCCACACAAACACAGGGAGAATGTGCAAACTCCACACAGAGAGTCACCAGAAGCTGGAATCAAGCCCACATCCATGGGACAACGAGGCAGCAGTGAGCCACCATGCCACACTTGCTTGTTGTCAACACAGTTCAAAGACACAGGTACAAAATCTATTCTGCCCCTCACCCATGATGCAAGATCCAATAAACATACCATGGATAGTTTATTCTCCACTTAAAATGTCATATTATTATTATTTATTATTGATTGTTATTATTCATTTTAATAATAATTATTAATTGTTGTTTTTAGACTGAACAGATTGCATGGCTTGGTGAGTGGGAGATCACGCCTCACAAATTTGTTTGAGTTCATTGATGAAGTGACCAGTAACGTTGATGTGGGCAGGGCGGTAGACATAGCCTGTATGGTTTTCAGTAAGGCTTTGACATGGTTACCACTGATAGGCTGTTCTGAAAGGTTACAATCGCAAAGAATACAGCGGGAGCTGGCAAATTGGATACACAATTGGCTTGATGGTCTTAAGCAGAGCGTAATAGTGGAAAGATGCTCTTGGACTCAGTGAGCCTAACGTCAGTGTAGAGGAGTTTGTTGGAGGGAATTCTGAGGAATAGGACTTCCTGAGACACATGACGTTGCTCTGGGGTCAGTGCTGGATCCATTTCTGTTTATTATCTATGTCAATCATATGGACAAGGCATGATTAGGAAATTTGAGGATGACACTAAAATCGGTGGTATCGTGAACAGTGAGGAAGTATATCAGAAATTGCAGCACGACCTTGGTCAACTGGAGAAGTGGGTCGGGGAATATTTTTGCAAAGTTAGATCAAGGTAGAAGTTTCATGGTAAATGGTAGGGCCTTAAGGAGTGCAGCTGAGCAGAGGGACCATGAAGTTCAGGTACACCATTCTCTGAAATTGGAGTCACAGGTGGACGTGGCAGTCAAGAAGGCTTTTGGCACACTGGCATTCATTGGTCAGGACATGGAGCAGAAAATTGGGATTAAATGTTGCAGTTATACAGGATGTTGGTGCGGCTGCAGTTATAGTGTTGTGTTCAGTGTTGGTCACATTGCGGTAAAAGGATATTTTTAAATTGGAATGCGTGCAGATGGAATTTACAAAGATGTTGCCAGGACTCAACATTGTGACTTATAGGGAGAGGTAGGACAAGGGAGAACTTTCTTCTTTAGAGTGTAGGAGACTGAGAGGGATCCAATAGAAGTGCACAAGATTATGACAGGCATGGCTAGGGTGAATGGACTCAGCCTATTTTACCAGAGTTATGGAATTGAGGACGAGAGGACATCACTTTAAGGTGAGAGGGGAAACTGATGGAAACTGTTTTACACAATGAGTGGTACGCAGAGGGAATGCGCTGTCAGCGGAAGTGGTTGAAGCATTCATCTTAACAATATTTAAATATCGTTTGGACAAGTACATGGGCAGGAAAGGAAGAGAAGTCTATTGGCCAAGTGCTGGGAAATGGGGTTACTGTGGATGGACATTTGGGTCACCATGGACTCGTTTGGGTCATAGGGCCTCTGTCCATGCTGTAGGACTTGATTACTGTATAAATAGAACAGCATTTGTATCAAACTCTCGTTTTTCCTTTGATCATGAGTTCAAATAATATTTGGAAAATGTTCTTTCAAGTTAACTTTGCAGATAATTTGCTTTTCGGTTTGTTATCGTGTGTGTGTGTGTGTGTGTGTGTGTGTGTGTGTGTGTGTGTGTGTGTGTGTGTGTGTGTGTGTGTGTGTGTGTGTGTGTGTGTGTGTGTGTGTGTGTGTGTGTGTGTGTGTGTGTGTGTGTTCCACAATAGTTCTCAAAGTGAAATATCAATGTACATATTTGCAAATCCTCTCGTCATTCTTGTTTCCATCATAGTTTGAGAAATTTTGCTTTTGTCATAAACGTCTTGTTTTAGCAGATTAAAGAAATCCATCTGACTTGTTCCTAACACTGACCCTGACACACTCTGAGAACTATATCCTTGGCCACATCACCATACTAGTTATATTTTTTTGTGGAGGAGTGGCGCGAGAAAAGGGAACCACGTTCCAAAAATATAAGAAATTATAGACGCAGTGAGCCTAACGTCAGTGTAGAGGAGTTTGGTGGAGGGGATTCTGAGGAATAGGACTTCCATCCATTTACAAAGACAAGGACTGATTATGGATAGTCAACATGGCTTTGTATGATGGAAATTATGTCTCATTGATGTGTTTGAGTATTTTGACGAAGAAGACTGAAGAAGGCACCGTTGTATATACTGTTTACATAGACTTCAGCAAGGTATTTAATAAGGTTCCCCTTCGGAGACAGGTTACTAAGGTTAGATCACAAGGAATCCAGGGAAAGCTAACCAGTTGTAGACAAAATTGTCCTGAAGGCAACTGATTATTTTCCAGACTGGAGGCCTGTCGCCAGCGGTATGCTGAAAAAATCAGTACTGAAAACACCGCTTTTCATCATGGATATAAATAACTTGGATGGGAATATCGGAGGCATGGTTAGTAAGTTTGCAGATAACATCAAAATCATGGTGCAGTAGAAGATACAGTGAAGTAGATTATCTCAGAGTACAACGGCACCGTTGACCATCGAAGAGCCAATGACTAGTAGAGAAAGTTTAATTTAGATATTTGTAAGGTTTTGCATTTCGGTAAGTTAAAGGAGGGTCATACCCTGGAGAATGTTGCTGAACAAAGTGATCTACTGATGCCGGTTCATAGTTCCTTGAAAGTGTAGTTGCAGGTAGACAGGGTGGTGAACAATGCAGTTGGCATTCTTGTCTGAATCGGTCAGAACATTGAGTATAGATGTTGGGGTGGCATGTGCGCTTGCACAGGGACGCTTGTGAGGCCACATTAAGAATCCTGTGTACAATTTGGTTGGTTCTGCTAAAGTATTGATGTTGTTAAGCTTGGAAGGGTGCAGAAAAGATTGATAATGGGTTTCTGGAACCTGAAGGATTCATCTACAGGGAGAGGATGAACAGGTTGAAGTTGTTTTCCCCTGGACTGTCGGATGCTGAGGGGTGACATGAAAGTGGTTTATAAAATCATAAGGGGTATGGATAGCCTGAATGGCCAAGGTCTTTTCCCCAGGGTCGGGGAATCCACAAGTAGAGTCATAAGTTGAAGGTGACGGGTAAAGATTTAAAAGGGACCTTAGGGGTAAGATTTTTCATGCAGGGGGTAGTGCATGTACAGAAAGTGCTGTCAGACAAAGTAATGGAAGTTTTATGTTTAAATATATCTGTACAGGTACATGAATAGGAATGGTTCAGAACGAGATGAGCTAAATGCTGGTAAGTGCGATTAGGTCAGGTTGTGATATCTGGTCAGCACGGACGAGCTGGAATAAAGGATCGGTTCCCACGCTGTATGACTCTCGAATTGAATAAGAAGGACGAGGAAACATTCTGAAATGGGTCTTTCAAGTGAAAATTCTCTTCCCCAGAAGTTTGAGGAGCCTCTCTGATTACAAGAATTCAAAGCTGAGTTAGTTAAATATTTGACAGAGAAGTGAGTCACGGATAATGGAATACAGACATTAAAGTGGGGCTGACAACACAACCTGATCAGCCACAATCTTAGTGCCTGGTGGAAAAAGCTCGAAGTATCACATGACCCACTCCTGCTCCTCAGTCCCATGTTTCTGTATTCCATTCAGCCCCTAAAACTTGCTAGACAGGAGCAGTTGGAGACCACTTTCTGCTGTAAACTGGTGCCAGAAACAGAGGCTACCATTCAGTCCCTTAATGCTGTCACATACAGTTTGGGGAGATTTGGAAAATGTAATTGGAAGTCTCAGAATGATTATGGAAGAAAACCCTCATCTCTCCTTACAGAGCTGCCCCTCTCTGCAACTTGTGTGTCATTTATTGGTCATGTTGTAGACCCAGGTTCATTGTGAATACAGCCCCCATACCTCAACCAGAGATAGCTCACAAAATTCTCTGGTATCCCAGGCCACAGCATTCAAACAGACCTTCCAGAAAAATAACACCCGCTAACTTTCCAATAACAGAATGTGAGAACATCAGAAACAAGAGCATGTTGTTCACCCCCACCCCCCCCAAGCCTGCCTTGCCCTTCACTAAGATCGTGACTGATCTGTTCTTAGTCTCAAATCCTCTTTAAAGTCCAAATCTTCATATCTCTCAACTCTCTGACAGGTCAAAATACATCCAACGAACACAAAACATTGAACAGTACAGCATAGTAGAGAACCTCGACCCTTGATGTTATACCACCCATTTATCCAACGTTAAGATCATACTCACCTACATTCTTCCGTGCACTTTCTTCCATGTGACTATCCAAGAATCTCCCAAGTTTCCCACACGTAATTGACTCTACACCCACCACTCTCTGTGTGAAAAAAACCTATCACTGACATCTCCCCGAAACCTTCCTTTAATTACCTTAATATTATGGCCGATGGTGATAGACATTTCTGCCCTGGTGAAAAGTCTCTGGCTATTCACTCTCGCTTTGCCTCTCATCACCTTTTACACCTCTATCAAGTCACCTCTCATTCTTCTTAATGTAAATGAGAAAACCCCTAGCTCCCTCAAACTTTCTTCATAAGACCTGCCCTCCAGTCCAGGCAGCATTCTGGTAAATTTACTCTGCACCCTTTCTAAAGCTTCCTCATCCTTCCAATAATGGGGTGACCAGAAGTGAACAAAATATACCAGGTGCGGTCTAACCAGGTCTCTACAGAGCTGCAGCATAACCACACGGCTCTTAAACTCAATCTCCCTTCTAATGAAAGCTAACACACCATTCGCCTCCTTAACAACCCTATCAATTTAGGTAGCAACTTTGAGGTATCTATGGACATGGACGCCAAAATCCCTCTATTCTTCCATACTGCCAGGAACCCTGCCTATAACCCTATATTCTACAAACTTGAGATTTCAAAGGGAATTACTTCACGCTTTTCCAGCTTGAATTCCATCGGCCACTTCTTAGCCCAACTCAGCATTATCTTAATGTCCTGTTACAAAAGCCCTGCAAACACCCATGTACCACTTTACAAACCTTTGTGTCATTGGAAAACTTACTAACCCACCCTCCCATTTCCTCATCCAAGTCAGTTATAAAAATCACAAAGAGAAGAGCTCCCAGAACTGATCCATGCGGGGCTCCACTGCTCGATTACAGAGATCTAAATCCCCTAACTCTCTGTGCAAGAGAATTCCTGACATTCACTATCCTCTGTATGAAGAAAACATTCTCTGCTTCTACACCATGACATATTGATATGAACAAAAGAGGAAACACGAGGGATTAGACAGAGCGACTGGCCCTGAACTCAAGGCAGTATTAGACTGTGGTTGACATCAAGGAGTCTGAGGAAAATCGCACTTAATAAGAATTGATTACGGTCTCTATACTGTTTGGAATCATTCACATCACAAGGGAAGATGTTTATCATCGGTGGACATCAATTATCTCAGCCGTGGGGCATCACTGCAAGAGATTCTCAGGGTAGCTCCCTCAGCCCAGGCATCCCCAATTTGTCATCATAGAATCCTTACAGCGTGGAAGAAGGCCATTCAGCCCATTGAATTCAAACTGAGCAGAAATGGGGATATTCACTGACGTTTACGTAGTTTTCAGAACAAGATGACCCTCCTCAGCTATTGAAGCTGTGCCCATGTGCAACAAGACCTGGACATCATTCAATTTCGTGCTTTTAAAGTCTCGATAACATTCATGTAACAGCATTGCTGGACATTGTACATTTCCACAGTTAAAGGTACAGCTCATTCGGCACCTCAATCTGGGTTCACAAGAATGTGTAGAAGTCATTCAACCCATCAAACTATTGGACAAGATGTGTGATATCTCATTCAGTCCCTCCTGCCAAGTACACAGTAAGAGAAGGAATCTTCTCACTCCCTCACTTACATAGGATCAGAAAGAGAGTGTTTTACACCTGGATTAACTTACTGAGGAGCAGAAAGCGATAATTCAGCTTCTCAAGTGACTAACCCAGGAACAGGAAGGTGTCAGAGATGCTCCAACTTCACAAACAAATGGAGCAGGGACTAAACAGATAGACTGCACCACCTTGTTCCTCGTGCCTTAATTACTCGTAGTACATATGTGTAACATGGTTTTCTGGCAGTAGGAATGAAGCCAACTTTTTATACTCATTCACCAAGGTGTCTTGCATCTCCAAGATAGTTGACCCATGGTCTCCATGGAGGTCAGAAGGTGGTGCAGAATTGTTAACTCTTTCATATTGATGGTATTGTGACTGCTGACAGGATTGTGTCCAAAGTGACATTCAATTCAGTGTAACACAGTAACTGTGCATTAAAATGTCAGGGTTCATTCAGAGCCTGTACCTCTCTGTCAATGGACATGAGGGTTCTGCACAGGCATGTAAACTATCGGGAGTCAATCATCCAGTTAAAAATACGGAATTTTCACCTTATTCAGCTGTTTGGGATGTAATGAGTCTTCGTCCATAGCCATTAAAGTTCAACTTTTTATTCTCTCACAAGGCTACAGATTAAACACAGAGTTATGCCCTCTCTCCACATGGTGCCATCGTGCCAGGGTTTAGTCCGTTGAAACTCCTTTGCATTGTTTTGGTGACAAAGAGATCATTATTGATAAAGCTGACCAAATGTGTACACAATGAAATAAAATACTCTCTCAACAAAATACACCATTAGGAAAGATATACTAACTCTGGTACTTCAATCATTTTGTATGAAAAGCCACATATCATTTACTTCCTGTCCCATATGAATTCTGTTGTTGATTTATAACCAAGGACATTCAGGTCCTTTTCAACAACAGAACTTCCCAACCTCTCACCATTTAATAAATATAAATGAGAATCATAATATTTGTTGTACCCATCTGAATCATTTTATACGAAGCGAACAGTTATTTCCCAAGCACTGATCCTTCTGATACAACACAAGACTTCCACCCAGAGAAAAACACTACTCTCTTCATTTTGCCCATTATCCAATTTTGATCCATTTGGTGTATTCCACCCCGACCTACCCATGGACTCTAACATTCCCCACTCACCAGCATTCAACCATGCCAAACTTTTTGTGAAAATTCAAATACTCTACTCCCATTGATTCTCAGTTGTCGATGTCACAACGGACAATCTCCACCAACTCCAGCAGGTTTATCAAAGATAATTTCCCTTTCCTGAATCTAGGCAGATTGTACCATATCATATCATTATTCTCGAAGCGTCTCGTTGTCACGTTCCTTATAAAGTGTTACAATGTGTTTCTCACAGCTGATGTAAAGCTATTTATTTCCCTGGTTGTCTTCTCCATCCTGTTATAAATATTTAGTTGGAAATCACACAACACCAAATTATAGTCCAACAGCTCTAATTGGAAGCACACCAGCTTTCAGAGCGTCGCTCCTTCATCAAGTGGAAGTTGAGAGCTCAATCCTAACACACAGGATTTTTAGCAAAAATGTACAGTATGATGCAACTGAAATGATACATTGAAAAATTGACTGTCTGTTAAGCCTTTCATCTGTTAGAATACCGTGATAGTTTCACTTCTTTCATGCATGAATCACAAAACATTTTTTAAAATGTTGCATTCTCAGTTAGCTGTTAACTATGGTGATAGCTAGACAATATGTTGATGGTGTTGCCCCCCTGTGTTCTCTCTCTATGCCATGACGTTTAGGGGGTCACCATATGTTTGGGTCTCTCTGAATAGACGTAGCAGCTGATAACACAAACCCGTAAAAAATGTTTATAGAACCTCTTCACTCTGTAATGACAGGAGCAAGTCAAATCCTCACACACATGGTGCACCCATTTAGTGCTGAAAATGTTTCTCTTCCTAGCGGAAAAAGCTGTTACATCTCTCCACAGTCCCACACTCACAGTTCCTGTCTCCAAAGAAGCAGACGACAATGTAACATTACCTTTCTCTGTATCTCAGCAACTACAATGGCAGCACTTGTATTGCAGATGGAGTAGATCACCACACTTCGAGAAGAAGGGCAGAGGGAATATAATTCAGTTTAAACAGGGACACACCAAAATTAACATGATATTCAGGAAGATGTGACAAGGGGAAATCTGAGAATAAGCTGCTATTTTATATTCCTTCTGGTTCATCATCAGCAGTCCCTCTGTGTGCTTTTCATTTCTCTGTCTGTCTGTCTGTTTGTCTCTCTCTCTCTCTTTATCTGTTTTTCTCCTGACAGACACTGCCATACTTGCTGAGATTCTCCAACGTTTACGGACACTGGAGAATTTTATTCCAGATCTCCTTCATTTACAGTTCCTTGGTTTATTTCACCTTTAATGCTGTTTTTTCACAGAATGTCAGCATCACTGGCAAAGGCAGCATTTGTCATCCATCACTAATTGTCGTTGACTGCGAGACCATTTGTTAAGTCCGCATGGAGCTGATTTTTTTTTTTGTCACACGCAGTTTCTTTACCAAAGGCTATCAGTGAAATAATAAAAGAAATCCGGATTGTTTATGGTTGCTGTTTGTAAAATGAGGTTTCATCCAATTGTTGCCATTCAAATTTAAGTTCTAACATCAGCTTTGGTAGGATTTGAAACAGTGCATTTCAAGTCATAACTTGTGCCTGTGAATTGCATCTGAATGACACGGTCAGTGACATTATTACTCTGATATGAGGTCCCTATTATGAAATAACTGGAGAGACAAGAAAAGTTTGTGATCAAAATATTTGTAACTGGAAGAGTCGTCAGAAAAGAACTGTAGCAGCAAAATATGAAGTTATGAAGAAGGCAGATGATGGCTAATTCAGCAACAGCACTGAGGCAGAGTTGGAGACTGGGGATATTATAAAAGGACGTGTAGGCAGGTTTGATGACAGAGAGAATACAGTGTTATAAAACAGTTCAGAGAAAAAGGTAGACTCAACGGTCTGAACAGTCATGTTCCTTCTTAGATGTTTATGAGCGAGGAGTCTGATATTGATGTACATGAAGTGGAGTTTGTGACTGAAACTGAAGATAACAGTTTATGCATTTTTAATATATAAATAATCGAAATAGCAATAACCTTCACCATCGTTTATAGAAAGGACAGAAATTGGCTTACCAGGAACACCAATAATAGCGAGGATGGGATAATACCCAGCTTGAATAATTCTCAGTACGGCTTCTATCCGTAACTCTATCCATGCCCAATCCAGAGAAAGCCAGTTAAGACCCGCAGATAAACTCCTGTCCATTGTTGGAACATTCCTGTCTAAAACATTCAGATTATGATCCATTGTTGGAACATTCCAGTTGAATACTCTCAGATTCTGATCCATTGTTGCAACATCCCAGTGTAATGTTCTCAGATTCTGATCCATTGTTGGAACATTCCAGTCTATTGTTCTAAAATTGTCTTCCTGTACATTTTTCTGTAGCTGCTGATTCCAATCACCTTGAGAATGGCACTGCCGCTGATACTCTGTGATAACATGTTGAAGAAATCCCCTTATTAATACAATAGGAAAGCCTCCAGGGACACAGTTAGGATCCATGAAGACTGACATTAATCACAGTCACAGAACAAACAGCTCAATTTAACCCCTTTCACAACAGCCATGACAAATGGCAAGTATATTGCGTGGCTACAGGGATGGTGCAGGAGGGAGGGATTCCCGTTTCTGGACAACTGGGGTTCTTTCTGGGGAAGGTGGGACATCTATAAACAGGATGGTCTACACCTGAACCTGAGGGGCACCAGTATCCTTGGGGGAAGGTTTGCTAGTGCTCTTTGGGAGGGTTTGAACTAACTCTGCAGGGGCATAGGAACCTGGACTGTAGCTTTAGGGTGCAGGACCTTGAGTGTATGGAGGTTAGGAACATGACATCGATCTCGAAGGAGAGTGCCTGTAAACAGGAAGGCGGCTTGAAGTGTGTATACTTCAATGCCAGAAGTATAAGAAATAAGGTAGGTGAACTTGCAACGTGGGTTGGTACCTGGGACTTCGATGTTGTGGCCATTACAGAGACGTGGGTAGAACAGGGACAGGAATGGCTGTTACAGGTTCCAGGGTTTAAATGTTTTAGTAGGGTCAGAGGTGGGGGTAAAAGAGGGGGGGGGTGGCATTGCTTGTCAAGGATAGTATTACAGCGGTGGAAAGGACGATGGAGGAAGACTTGCCATCTGAGGTAGTTTGGGCTGAGGTTAGAATATAAAAGCTGACGTCACCCTGTTGGGAGGTTTCTCCAGGCCTCCTAATAGTCCGAGAGAAGTAGAGGAAAGTATTGCGAGGATGATTCAGGAGAAGAGTGAAAGTAGCAGGGAATTGTTATGGAGGACTTTAACTTCCCAGATATTGACTGGGAAAGCTTTAGCTTGAGTTCGTTAGATGGGTCGGTGTTTGTCCAATGTGTGCAGGAGGGTTTCCTGACACAATATGTAGACAGGCCAACAAGAGGTGAGACTATACTGGATTTGGTTCTAGGTAATGAACCAGGCCAGGTGTTAGACTTGGAGGTAGGTGAGCACTTCGGGGACAGTGACCACAACTCGGTGACTTTTACTCTAGTGATGGAGAGGGATAAGTGTGCACTGCAGGGCAAGAGTTATAGCTGGGGGAAGGGAAATTATGATGCAGTGAGGCATGACTTAGGATGCGTGGTTTGGAAAAATAGGCTTCAAGGGAAGAACACAAATGATATGTGAAGATTGTTCAAGGAACAGCTAATGGGTGTCCTTGATAAGTATGTACCAGTCAGGCAGGGAGTAAAGGGTCTTGTGAGGGAGCCGTGGTTTAATAAGGAATTGGAATCCCTTGTGAAAGGGAAGAGGGCGGCCTATTTAAAGATGAGGCGTGAAGGTTCAGTTGGGGCGATTGAGAGTTTTAAGGTAGCCAGGAAGGATCTAAAGAGAGAGCTAAGAGCAGCGAAAAGGGAGACATGAAACGTCCTTAGTTGGTAGGATTAGGGAAAACCCAAAGGCTTTCTTTAGGTATGTCAGGAATAAAAGGATGACTAGGGTAGGTATCGGTCCAGTCAAGGATAGTAGTGGGAAGTTGTGCGTGGAGGCGGAGGAGATTGGAGAGACACTAAATCAATACTTTTCGTCAGTATTCACTCAGGAACAGGACACTGTTGCTGATGTGAATATTGAGTCACAAGTGATTAGAATGGATGGCCTTGAGGTATGTAGGGAAGAGGTCTGGGGAATACTGGAAAGGATGAAAATAGATAAATCCCCTGGGCCGGATGGCATTTATCCTAGGATCTTCTGGGAAGCTAGGGAGGAGATAGCGGAGCCATTGGCCTTGATTTTTATGTCGTCATTGTCTACGGGAATAGTGCCAGAAGACTGGAGGATAGCGAATGTGGTCCCCTTGTTCAAGAAGGGGAGTAGGGATAGCCCGAGTAACTATAGGCCAGTGAGTCTCACTTCTGTTGTGGGCAAAGTCTTAGAGAGAGTTGTAAGGGATAGGATTTATGAACATCTGGATAGGAATAATGTGATCAAGGATATTCAGCATGGTTTTGTGAAGGGCAGGTCGTGCCTCACAAACCTTATTGAGTTCTTTGAGAAGGTGACCAAGGAAGTGGACGAGGGTAAAGCAGTAGATGTGGTGTATATGGATTTTAGCAAGGCGTTCGATAAGGTACCCCATGGCAGTCTAATGCAAAAACTACGGAGGTATGGCATGGAGGGTGCATTAGAGGTTTGGATTAGGAATTGGCTGGCTGGAAGGAGACAGAGGGTAGTAGTTGATGGAATAGGTTCATCTTGGAGTGCAGTTACTAGCGGTGTTCCACAAGGATCTGTTTTGGGACCATTGCTGTTTGTCATTTTCATAAATGACCTAGAGGAGGGGCTTGAAGGCTGGGTGAGCAAGTTTGTGGATGACACGAAAGTCGGTGGAGTTGTCGACAGCGAAGAAGGATGTGGCAGGTTACAGCGGGATATAGATAAGTTGCAGAGCTGGGCAGAAAGGTGGCAAATGGAGTTCAATGTAGCTAAGTGTGAAGTCATTCACTTTGGTAGGAGTAACAAGAAGATGGATTACTGGGCTAATGGTAGGCTACTTGGTAGTGTGGATGAGCAGAGGGATCTTGGTGTCCATGTACACAGATCTCTGAAAGTTGCAACCCAGGTAAATAGTGCTGTGAAGAAGGCATATGGTGTACTGGGCTTTATTGGTAGAGGAATTGAGTTCCAGAGTCCTGAGGTCATGTTGCAGTTGTATAAGACTCTGGTGCGGCCTCATCTGGAGTATTGTGTGCAGTTTTGGTCGCCATCCTATAGGAAGGATGTGGAGGCATTGGAACGGGTGCAGAGAAGGTTTACCAGGATGTTGCCTGGCATGGTAGGAAGATCGTATGAGGAAAGGCTGAGGCACTTGGGGCTGTTTTCTTTGGAGAAAAGAAGGTTTAGGGGAGATTTGATAGAGGTGTACATGATGATTAGGGGTTTAGATAGGGTTGACAGTGAGAACCTTTTTCCGTGTATGGAGTCAGCTGTTACTAGGGGACACAGCTTTAAATTAAGGGGTGGTAGGTATAGGACAGATGTTAGGGGTAGATTCTTTACTCAGCGGGTTGTGAGTTCATGGAATGCCCTGCCAGTAGCAGTGTTCGACTCTCCCTCTTTATGGTCATTTAAGCGGGCATTGGATAAGCATATGGAGGTTATTGGGCTAGTGTCGGTTAGGTAGGCTTCGTTCGGCACAACATCGAGTGCCGAAGGGCCTGTACTGCGCTGTATTTTTCTATGTTCTATGTTCTAATACTTGGTCTTCCTGAGATGTCGACATCGCTGACTGTCGGTCTAGTGGCATGTCACGAATTGTAAAGTTAGAGGTGAGGCAGAGAGATGATGCTTTCTCTTCACTAGCTCACTGATTCTCCTCTCTTTTGGCAGGGTCGGAATTGCTGGGCTCCTGAGGCTGTGTCTGATTACCAGGCCTGCTGCATCCTTTGGCTTTATTTATTTCCATTTAACTTTGACATTTATCTTATCGACATTCCATGGCTTAGGTGGACTTAGCCATTTTTTGAGAGACTTACTGCAGCTGTATAGACGGTTTAGATACAATCCATTCCTTGTCGTCTTTGCAGCCGAGGCCTGGTCCTGTAGAGTGCTGGTCAAACTCTAAGTGAACAAGTATTCTTAGTTTTACCTTTCACCAATTATTGCTGGGGTCTCAGTAGGGGAGTAAGGCAGAAAATCTCTCCTGGCTGCTGCACTCTCTGAGATTTCTCTCAGAAGTGTCTTTTGATGTTCATTCCTCCTGGATTGGAGAACTGCAGGTCAGACAATGTGCTTCCTCAATTGGTTTTTGTACAAGTGTGCGTTTCTAGGATGTTACCAATTTAGAGCAGTTACTGTTTAGTAATTAAATAAGCTATTAATCTGTTAAGTTTTGCATTAAATTAAATTATTTCAAGTTCCTTTTTTGTTTTTTTTTGTCTACAGTGTTTGAATAAATTGCGTTTTGCTTAATGTCAAACATTTTGACCAAACGAATTGCACCTGAAACAAAGCACCTCACAAATACTTTTAAAATAAGAAAACGTTCAGTTCGAGACGACCTTCTTCATATATTATGAGAGGGGTATGTTCGGGTCCATAATAAGAAGGTCAGATATTCATGTATTAATTACATAATTATTTAATGGACAATAAGTTTCAGGAACATGGGGTGTGACAGCGGAATGCGCCGAGCTGGATGAGTGATAACTCTATTAGGAACTCTATCAGGTACATAATCCACATCACAGTTCCAGCCCAGATATAAGACCAGATGAGATATCTTCTCAGCACGGAGTACTGTGCAGACCAGGCTCAGTACAACTCAGCAATCTGCCCAGGATGGAATACTGTGCAGCTCTCAGTAATCCACTCGCTATCTGTCCAACATGGGGAGCAGTACAGACCACAGTGGAGCATTGATTAAGAAACCTGGACAAAACAGTCTGTCCAGCATGGGTGATATGTAGCCCACACCGGTGTATTCCTCTATAAACGCGGACAAGGTGTCATGTTCAGTGTGGGGAGCTGTATTGTGAATAGCAGTGATTGTATGTGTTACCCACCCACTATGCAGAGCTGTGTGCACCACCCCATTGCATTGTTCAGTAACACGGTGTTAGATCCCTGCCCAGTGTGAAGAAACCAGCAGCCTATGCTGGAAGTGACACGGTATGCATCTCTCGTCCATTTACAGCTCCATAACCTCCATTGTGCAATGACAAGGGGTGTTGTGGGTGTGTAAATCACTGGTAGAGAGTGATGACGGGGGAATCAGTTAAAATGCCTACAAGCAAAAGAATTTTGTGAAAAAGTGAAAGAGAGATTGAAAGACGACTTCATGGAAGATCACAGGTTTCAGAATGCTGAAATGAAGACATTTCGAGATCATCCTACAACATGAGCCAGTAATCTCAGGAATGATAGTGAATGGGACATTGGTGTCAGTTCAGATGATGGAGAATTTTGGATAAGCATTTGTTCTGCAGCTTTCTAACTGGGAGTGAGGTCAGCAGAATGGATGACTCATTGGGCTGAATCGAACAATAGTTTGTCTCGGTGCCATTTTCATTGAGTTTGACAGAGGGATTGTCTGTACGAGGCTGAGCTAGTTTCCTGGTGCTATCTTATGGAACTCACCTCATTAACTACCCGCCCCACCCCATGGTGTCCCTCTCATTCAATGGTGCTCCCTCTATTGCATGCAGCACTCTCTCTCTCTCTCTCTCTCTCTCTCTCTCTCTCTCCCTACCTTTGCAATATCCCCAGACGGCAATAGAATATTCTGGAGAATGCCAATTATGGAATGTTCCAGACAACGTTCCAAGTAATTCCAATTGGCAGAAAAATGTCAGTGCCCCAGTATGTAATACGTAATGGGAAGGAGTAGATGTAAGATGTTTTTAAAATCACGCACTATTTCAATCCATCATGAGACCATTCAACCATTTAAACGTGCTGTAATATTAATACGATCGGGGTGATTTGATTTTGCCCTGAGCTCCATCTTAGAGGAGCTTCAGACATTCAATCCCTTGGGTTCCTGTCACTGACCGGATGACACTCAAGAACTTTTACACCGGTTTTCTTCAAGCACCTATTCGAGGCCATTTCCCATGGGAGACGGACTCTGCTAACAATATATTCCACCAGCTTTATACGTCTATATAATGGTAAGCACATTTTACACAGACCAATCCAAAACATACTCTTATTTTATGGTTGTCAATATCGAATTTCAATTAATACTTCTGGTTATTTCACTTGTCTCACCTTATTGTATTCAGCTAAATACAGCTTCTAAACACTTTTCTCATTATCACATACAATTCATAGCAAAGAACATTTTTATCCTCAGCCATTATCTTGACCGTTCTCTGAATTGTATCGTTTTCCTTGGTATGAAAATTTCTGTTGCCCTTTGTGACTTTTTTCTGTATGGAGCAATTACACAGTCTCCCACGCAGTTGGCTGGACGGCTGGTTTGCGATGCACAGGGAAACCAACAGCCCAGGTTCAATTCCCCACACTGACAGAGGTTACCATGAAGGGGACGCTCTCTCAACCTTACCCCATCACCCGAGGTGTGGTAACCCTCAGCGTAAACCTCCACGACTGGTCTCTCTCTCTATTGACAGAGCAGCCCCATGGTCCTTTGGAACTGTATTGTATCACTGTTAACATTTTAAAATGTTATCCTTGTCATCATTTCGTTTTGCCTTATATTCCTGGATGTTGTGGAGCAGTGTTATTTTGTACCACTGTCAGCATTACCCCCACACTGTACATTCCCACCCATTCCTAAAAAATCCATGACTCCGTCATTATTTATGAACCTTGCGGTCTGTGTCTAAAAAAAATCAATATCTCTGCCTCCAATTATCTGCAAAAAAATAACAAATCATTAAAAACAAAATTACAGTCATATCTGTGTGTCAGATTTTATTCTGTGTCCTTACCTTAGAAAGGATATAATAACATTGGATGCAGTTCAGAGATGTTTCACTTCACTGCGATGAAGAGCTTATATTATGGACGCTTTTACAGGTTACTCTTGGAATGAGACTTGATTTGATTTAAACACACAAAACCTTGAGGGCAGTGGATCAGCTAAATACACACTGGGAGTTTTTATTGACCAAACTTGTGTCATTTTCGTAGAACTTCAACAATGTTGAAGCACGACCTTCTGCCCATCGAGTCCACATTGACCCACTGAAAAGCATCCCAGACAGCCCTGTCCCCTCCACATAACCCAGCTTTTCCTATGACTAACCCACATAACCTACACGTCCCTGGGCACTATGGGCAATCTGGCATGTCCGACCCACTCTAGGTTGCACATGTTTAGATTGTGGGGGGAAAATGGAGCACTGGGAAGAAACCCACACAGGCACGGGGTGATTGTTGAAACTCCACATAGAGGGTCGCCCAAGGTTGGAATTAAGGTCAGCTGCTTGGTGATGTGAAGCATCAGTGCTGAACACAGATCCACCATGCTCCTCTGTGGCTTAATTAAAATAACTGTCTGACTTGTTCCTGCTACTGAACCTGACTCAGTCTGAGGCCTTTATCATCGGCCATATCACCAACCTGATTACATTTAAAGTTTGTTGCGAGTAATGGAGGAGTGGGACTAGAAAGGCAAACTGTTGACACCTTCCAACCTCAGTCAGGACCAGAGTGAGGGGAAATTCACAAAGTGGGATTCCATTCAAGTGGGAATTCTCGTTCCCAGAAGTTTGATGGCTGAATCTTTATATTATATCGATGTTGGATTTGTCTGCTTTTCCATAGACAAGTGATTCAGGGATAATGGTGCATGGAGAGAAAACAGCAGATGGGAACACAATGAGTTGAGCCATGTTTTTATTTACTGGTGAAGTAGTGTCAAAGGGTCGAAAGGCCCAATCGTGTCTGTCAGCCCTATGCTCTGATGTTCCATTCAGCCCTTGGGACCTGCTATACTGGGGCAGATCGAGGCCACTCCGATGGATAGGTGTAGCTTCAGAAATGTACTTGAAAAATTCAGGCTGAGTCAGGAAGTGACCCCAACCCCCCCCCCCCCAATCCCTCTTTCCAGGCCTACCCTCTCTGTAACTTCTGCTCCCCACTTGGGTTATGTTACAGACCCAGATTCGTTGTGGATACAGCCCTCATACCACACCCAGGGTGAACTCAAACAAATTCTCGACGCTCCCTGAATGCTATATTGTACAAAACGACTTCCAGGAAAATAACCAGTTACTTTCCAAAAGCATAACATAAGAACGAAAGAAATAGGAACAGGAGGGGTCTATTCGGCCCCTCATGCCTGCACTGACATTCAATTTGAAGATGGCTGATCTACTCCAGGTCTCAACTCCACTTTCCTGCTAACCCCTTGTATCCTTCAACTTGCTGATTTGTCAAAAACCATTCCACTCCGTCTGTAAATACATTCAGTGTCCCAGTTACACCCCCCAAACTCTCTGCGTTAGGATATTCCAGACATTCACTACCTTCAGAAAGAAGACATTTTTTGCATCTCAGTTTGAATTCAGTATTCCTTATTCTGTACCTATGATCTCCAAATTCAACACTCTGACGAGAGTGGACCAATATTCTCTATATTTACCTTTCAGCCTTCTCTGTATTTTGTAGGTTTCAGTCACATCACCCTCATTCATTTCAACCTTAATGAATAATCACCTCACCAATTTAGATGTACTCAATAATTCAAACTTTTCATCCTAGGAACCCATCTAATGAACCAACTTAGTTACTTGCTTCATCAGCATGCTGACTTTATGTTTTTTACACAGCAACACTCCAATCCCTTTGAACTGCTCCTTTTTAGGGAGTCATTTCCATTAAATAACAGCCTGACTTTTGGTTCTCAGTGTCATCCACAAACTCGGATGTATACTGCACTCAGCTTCCACCGTCAGGCTATCAGTATAGATGGTCTGTCAGGCATAACCGCCTCTTGATGTAACCATGCTAACTCTCCCTATTTTACCGTCTACATCCAAGAATTCAGAAATCGCATCCATCATGACGGATTTCAGGATCTTACCCACAACTGAGGTTATGTTAATCAGTCTGTAATTTTCCGTCTTCTGCTTTAATGTCTTGTAAAACGGGCTGTGACGTTAGCGATTTTCCAGTCCACTTTTCAGGAATAAAAGGATGACTAGGGTAGGTATCGGTCCAGTCAAGGTAGTGGGAAGTTGTGCGTGGAGGCGGAGGAGATTGGAGAGACACTAAATCAATACTTTTCGTCAGTATTCACTCAGGAACAGGACACTATTGCTGATGTGAATATTGAGTCACAAGTGATTAGAATGGATGGCCTTGAGGTCTGTAGGGAAGAGGTCTGGGGAATACTGGAAACGATGAAAATAGATAAGTCCCCTGGGCCTGATGGCATTTATCCTAGGATCCTCTGGGAAGCTAGGCAGGAGATAGCAGAGCCATTGGCCTTGATTTTTATGTCGTCATTGTCTACGGGAATAGTGCCAGAAGACTGGAGGATAGCGAATGTGGTCCCCTTGGTCAAGAAGGGGAGTAGGGATAGCCCGAGTAACTATAGGCCAGTGAGTCTCACTTCTGTTGTGGGCAAAGTCTTAGAGAGGATTGTAAGGGATAGGATTTATGAACATCTGGATAGGAATAATGTGATCAAGGATAGTCAGCATGATTTTGTGAAGGGCAGGTCGTGCCTCACAAACCTTATTGAATTCTTTGAGAAGGTGACTAAGGAGGTGGACGAGGGTAAAGCAGTAGATGTGGTGTATATGGATTTTAGCAAGGCGTTCGATAAGGTACCCCATGGTAGGCTAATGCAAAAACTACGGAGGTATGGCATGGAGGGTGCATTAGAGGTTTGGATTAGGAATTGGCTGGCTGGAAGGAGACAGAGGGTAGTAGTTGATGGAATAGGTTCATCTTGGAGTGCAGTTACTAGCGGTGTTCCACAAGGATCTGTTTTGGGACCATTGCTGTTTGTCATCTTTACAAATGATCTAGAGGAGGGGCTTGAAAGCTGGGTGAGCAAGTTTGTGGATGACACAAAAGTCGGTGGAGTTGTCGACAGCGAAGAAGAATGTGGCAGGTTACAGCGGGATATAGATAAGTTGCAGAGCTGGGCAGAAAGGTGGCAAATGGAGTTCAATGTAGCTAAGTGTGAAGTCATTCACTTTGGTAGGAGTAACAAGAAGATGGATTACTGGGCTAATGGTAGGCTACTTGGTAGTGTGGATGAGCAGAGGGATCTTGGTGTCCATGTACACAGATCTCTGAAAGTTGCCACCCAGGTAAATAGTGCTGTGAAGAAGGCATATGGTGTACTGGGCTTTATTGGTAGAGGAATTGAGTTCCAGAGTCCTGAGGTCACGTAGCAGTTGCATAAGACTCTGGTGCGGCCTCATCTGGAGTATTGCGTGCAGTTTTGGTCGCCAAACTACAGGAAGGATGTGGAGGCATTGGAACGGGTGCAGAGGAGGTTTACCAGGATGTTGCCTGGCATGGTAGGAAGATCGTATGAGGAAAGGCTGAGGCACTTGGGGCTGTTCTCATTGGAGAAAAGAAGGTTTAGGGGAGATTTGATAGAGGTGTACAAGATGATTAGGGGTTTAGATAGGGTAGACACTGAGAACTTTTTCTGTTAATGGAGTCAGGTGTTACTAGGGGACACAGCTTTAAATTAAGGGGTGGTAGGTATAGGACAGATGTTAGGGGTAGATTCTTTACTCAGCGGGTTGTGAGTTAATGGAATGCCCTGCCAGTAGCAGTGGTGAACTCTCCCTCTTTATGGTCATTTAAGCGGGCATTGGATAAGCATATGGAGGTTATTGGGCTAGTGTAGGTTAGGTAGACTTTGGTCGGCGCAACATCGTGGGCCGAAGGGCCTGTACTGGGCTGTATTTTTCTATGTTCTATGTTCTATGTTCTACTTTGCCCTTTCCTGATTCTAGTCATTCCTGAAAGATGACAACTAACGCTTGCACTACACTTTCAGCTATCTCTCTTACAAGGCTTGGTGCAGTCCATCTGGTCTAGATTATTTATCTACATTCTGGCCATTCTAACCCGTTCTCTTTGGTGATGACCACCACACTCCGTTCTTCCCCTCACTCTGTTGAATTGTTGGGAAATTAATTATGTTTTCCACTGTTAAGACTGACTCAAATTTCCTCAGCCATTCCTTTGTTCCCCACCGCTACCTGTCTGGCATCATTTCCATTATCTACTTTTGCTTCTCTTTTAAACTTTATATGTTAAGTGGCTAGCTTACCCTCTTATTTAATTTTCTCGTCCTTATACATTTTCGTTGCCCTCTGTTGGTCTTTGTAAGCTTCCCAGTACTTTGGTTTCACACTGTTATTCACCACATTCTTTACTTCTCTCTTTAGCTTTGATGCTATCCCTGACTTCCCTCGTCAGCCATGGTTGCCTGATCCTCCCTGTACCATGCCTCTTTCTCCTTGCAATGAATCTCTGCTGTGTCTCCTAAATTACTCTTAGTGCCTCCTGCCATTTCTGTTTTACTGTCTTTTATGCTAGGCTACTCTCCCAGTCAATTCTACCCAGCGTCTCCCTTATGCCTCTGCAGTTGCCTTTGTTCAGCTGAAGTATTGTTGACTCTGATTCTATCTTCTGCCTCTCAAATTGCAGAATAAATTCAACCATGTTATGATCGCTGCTTCTGACGGCTTCCTTCAATTTAAGCTCCCTTATCTAGTCTGTCTCTTTGCACAACACTAAAACCAGTATTGCCTTGTCCCTCGTGGACTGCACCACAAGTTACTAAAAAAAACCTTGTAGAAATTCTATGAATTGTCTTTCTTACAATCCACTACCAATCTGATTTTCCCAATCCCTCTGCATATTGAAATCCCCCATGATCACTGTAGCCTTGCATTTCCTATACATCTTTTCTATCTCCTGATATATTTGATGGCTCAGCTCCTCAATACTGTTTGGAGGCCTGCATAAGACTTCAACTGTGCTTCCTCAATTTTACCCATTCAGATTCTACACCATCTGATCATGTTATTTTTGCTGTTCATTTAATTTCATTTCTTCCTAATAAGGCAACCTCACCTCGTCAGCCCACCTGCGTATCTTTTGAATAGGATGCATATCCTTGAATATTTAGCTCCCAATCCTGATCCCCTTGCAGCCATGTCTCCGTGATGGCCATCACTTCATACCTGCCAATTTTGATCTGGGTCACGAATTAATTTACCCTAGTACTTATACTGCATGCATTCAGAAATAACACTGTCACTCCTGTATTAACCATTCCTCCTCTCATTGTCATTCGTTTTCCAGTGTGCTTGAAGTTTGTTTGTTAATCATTTCTAGATTCCCTTTCCTATTTATGTCTGTGATGGAGATTTTAATAATCTATCCTGAATTCTGCACTTTTACCTCCTCTTTTAATTCAGATTTCGAATTACCACTATAACTGATTCCCGTTGCCGCCCCCCCAACCACTCCTATTCCATTTACATCCCTGTCTACCGCCCTGGTTATGAGATTCATTCGGACCCTGGTCCCAGCATGGATCCGATAAAGGCTGTTCCAGCAGAAAAGGTCCTTTCTTCCCCAGAAATGAAATGTATTTGTTCAACACAAATTACAGGGACAAAATGATTTTCTGGACAAACCAAAATTTGAAATGTACAAAGAAATAAGATTGTTAAAATAAACTCATGGTATCGAGCTGTATGAAGTGAAATGTTGATTACTTAAGCATGGAAGTGGTGTGCAAACTTTTTCAGTCATTACTTGACCCACAGCTGAGGTGCTGATATCCCCTCTGACAGTGATCCCCCTCACTGAGATTCTCTGGCCCAGTCTCTCGAACAATAACTCAGGAGGTTATCGGTTCCTGGTACTGTTGACAGTCTATTTCAATTAATCCACCTTCTCTCTGGAGCCAGTCAATTAGTCTATTTGATTCTGTTGAGCTGTCAGCCACTCAACTCTGTGATATTATAGGAGATAAATGATCTGGGATCACAACCAGTATCAGCATGGTGCTCACAGGGTATGGCTCCAGACAAAGAGCTTGCAGGTCAGGGGAATTTTTAAATAAAACTTCCATCTTCTGTCTATTTCTCCTCATGCTGCCTCTTGATCTATCTAATTCCATCCCCGTTTCACACCGCTTCATTTCTCACTCAGTCTGTCACTCCGTTCTCCTCTCTGTCTATCTCCCTTCACTTTATTTATTTCTATTTCATTCTCTCTCTCTCTATCTATCTCCAATAACTCTCTCTGCTTTCAGATCGTGTAGTTGGAGAGCTCGTGGGCGTACGAAGGACTGAATGGCTTCCGTCTGTGCTCTATTAATTCTGAGGTTCCCTGACCCACAATACAAACGTTAGGTGCCTATAGAGACAAGCTGGTTCAGTGAAGGACACAGGGCACAATCATCCATTATCCCTTGCTGTTCTCTGGTATACAGCGACTTCGAAATATCCATTCAAATAAAATAGATTGAAATTCGAAGTCGGGAGGACGTTCGCCAGATGACATTGCAATCAGAATTTAATGAACAGTCGCCACACACAAAAGGTGGATTTGTCTGATAGCTCGTCCTCCCAATTAATACTCCCTAGCTCCTGCCAGATAATGACGTAACTTGCCTTACTCCAATTCCATAGCTTCTCAAAGGTCATGACTTATCCATCTTCTTAGCTATCTTATAACTGAAGGCGTTTCCAAAATATTTCCACAATGTTGTCCCCCTGAAATGTCAGTCACCTATCAAGGCTCATTAGCCAGTACGAGGTCCAGTATGGCCCTTCCTGCAGTGGACTATCCACATACCGTTTCAAGTAACCCGTTTGGATGCATCAAACAAATTCTGGCCCATCTAAGCTATTGCTCTCAGGGAGTCCCAGTCAATATTGGAGATGTTGAAGTCACTCACTATGACAAATCTGTTTTTATTACACCTTTCCATAATTGGCCCACACATTTTTTCTCAAAGTCTCGGTGGCTGTTGAAAGGACTATCGTATATTCCGAACAACAGTAATTGCATCAATCTTATTTTTGTGCAGTAATCATATTGCCTCAGTGGATGAGCCCTGCAGAACGACATCTCTGAGTGCAAATGCAACATTATCCCTGATTAGTAATACAGCTCTCACACCTCTTTCACATTCCTCTCTAATCGTTAACACAACAAAAACACTGAAACGTTGAACTCCCAATCTGTCCCTTTCCAAACTAAGTGCCTGTAATGGCTGCACATCATGGTCCCATGCATTGAATCAGGTTGTAAGCTCATCTGCCTTACC